>NW_026623455.1:1209764-1227629 GCF_030028575.1 Malurus melanocephalus
TATGTGGCAATTAGTGAATTAAATCACTTCATCTTAGGCAGAACCATCATCACCAGAGTTACTGAGGATGTTAATGAACACGTTTTGACAAGGTACACAGAAGACCTCTGTGATGTACAGAAGCAGAGTCTCTTTGTTTCACATAGAGGACTGGGGCACACGGATCCTCRCTGGTCTGACAGAAATTAATGGAAATTATGCACCTAAACACCTTTGAGGATCTGCAACAAAGAGATTAAATTACTTGTTCAAGGTCTTTGCTCAAGGAGTTTTTCAGTGAAAAAGTAGTTCCCTAAATCCACAAGTTTTTGTTTTAACTTCATCTTTAGGCCATGTTCTCCTTAGTTTTTGGACTAAGGAGGCAGAATTAACATAATACTTTGAGTAATATCCTGCGGAAAAACTGCTGAAACAATATTATCATGGTTCTTTACACCACTCCTTCATTCAAGGACTAATGAGGACAGAACTCTGAAAAACAGGCAGTTTTTAGACCAAATTCTTTATCCAATGGAGGAGTATTTGAAGAAGTTAATGCTGCCCTTTTCTGGTCTGTATGTCAGTCAGCAACCTCAGGGGAAAAATAAGGACAAAGACACGTCAAATCAAGCTGAATGCTCAAGGTGGAGAAATGGTTCAGAAATAAGATCTATAGTCCCTGAAAATCCATCTCATAAAAGTGAAAAAAAATACAAACATAGATCAGCTGTAACAGGTATTATCTGCATGGGATTTCCTTACAGTAAGAAATCCACTGTAGCTTTTATTTCAAGCAGCTAGGTGAGACCCACGATGACAAACCAATCACTCTTTAAAAAGTGAAACATTTAAGATGGCATTTTTCAAGAAGTCTGAAATTTGGCACAGATAGTGTACTGATATTCAGTGAAAATTGATTTCTCCCATTTCAAGAAGCTGTCTTTTTCAAAGTTCTGTTGMAAAACTCTATTCTGGAAGCCTGCATGATAGGTTAAGAATATGGAACTGGAGCCTTTGCAGCGGTGTTCTCTGCAGCAAATAAATTGTTCCTCCATTTTTATTCACCTCCTYCTATTTCCCTATTTCCTTTATCACTCTACCCCATAGGTGCTATCAACATTCATGGATTTGATCTCCCCAAGCCTCAATAAAATCTTATGTTATTTTTATCCCTGTGATGGTTAGATGAAAACAGCTCCTGAGGGACTGTGTACCACATCACTCATGGATTGTGAGCTGAGCTATAAATAGCACCCATAGCCACATCCTGACTCCCCATTTTTGTGCGTTAACATCAGCAGTATCTTTGCTTTCTAGAGAAACTTCTAAATTATTCGATTTCTCGTGCTGAAAGGGAGTCTTGATTTATGGATGTGCTTTCTGGCGCTCTGTAGCAAGAAAAGGAAAATCATTGAAATAATGGCGGTTTGTTGACAGAATGGGTGTTTGAACTATCAAATTTAAGCAGAAAAATCAAAGATTAAACAGAGTAAGAGCCTACCCCCCCCATGAATCTCCAGGGACACAAGGTAAGAGCTGAAGGATCTTACTTTTAGTGATTCTTTTAAGGAATATTACATCTATACTCAGCCATAACACCTTTTATACACCTTTGTTCCTTGCACCCAGCTTCCAATTATTCTAATAAATACTTTTTTTTTTTACTGCATGTTTTGCCCTTTTATGAAGTACTAACCATTTTGATAGTCTGAATTAAGAAACAAAAAAACCTGCCACCTTTTACCAAAGAGCTAAATATGATTGTATCATAGTACTGGGAATTYTTATGGGGATTTAAATTATTATAATTTTAGTTTATTTTCTGTATTATCATGATAGATATGGTTATGTGGGTAACTTTTAAAGTTTTTGCAGGGTTATAAAATATGYAAAAGGACTGTGACAATTGAAGCATAAATTAGCTTTGTATTTAACTGAGTTATAATTACAGCTCAGATAACGGCTCTCAGACTCAGTTTTGGTTGGACAGATGCTGGCAAATAAACGTTCAACTTTGAGTAAAAAAAGACAAACAATATAATTTTACATAGTATAAGCTTATGCATACTTTTTTATTTAAGAAAAAATAAATATTTTTTAAATTGCTATAACTTTGTTCCAAATTACATTTAAGCATGTAGAAGTTAAGTAAAGGAATAAAAAAATCCTTCTCTTTTAGAAAATCACAGCTCTCTGCACTGAATTTAARGAGTTCATGTATCTCTTACATATCATCTACTCCATTGAATGAGCGGAGCTACAGCAATTTTTCAGAGACTTTAGAAGCTGTTTCATCAGTCTACCTCAAACAGTGAAAGTAACTTACTGAAAGGGCACTGGGCTTCTTCAGCTGTATCCCTCATCTTCACATCCATCATCATTCCTCACACAGCTCATCCATGACATCCCTGAGAACAGCTCTTTGTTAGACACAGAACTTCTGGAATCTCTTGCTGTGATAGYATTTCTTTTTCCGTGGTGGTGCTGTGACAATCTGCCACAGAGCTGTTCCTGATTAAGAAATGTTAGAAAGGAAACAGAACAATAACTCTGCAGCATTTGTTTTGGAGAAGTAAACCACCTACCATAGCAGACAATGCATAAATGCCAGTATACCTACAGATCACCTGAGCCTCGTGCTTTGTTCTCATCTGCATTTGTGAAATCCATGGGATTTTCACAGCTGGCATTTCCAAGCATTTTTTTCCTAAATTTTTTGTCTATTTTCTATGGCAGAGCCTTGTTACCATAAAGCAGCAAAATTCAGGCTTGAACAAATGTCTAATTGAGGAATAGAAATACATTGTTAAAATTCTATTTCGTGTGAAACAGTCTTTAGTATGTTCTGCATGAGATATATCTTACATGAANCTTACATGAACATAACTTAAAAACCAGCAGAAAAAAAAAAAAAAACCAAAAAAAAAAACCTCAAACAAATTAAAAAGCCCCAACCAAAAAACAAATTAAAAAGCCCCAACCAAAAAACAGAAAGGGTACTTACAGAAACCTCAAACTGGAGGAATCTGTAGTTGTGCAATGTGGTAAGAATTCAGAAAATGTTAAGTGAAATCATTGTGAAAAGTTGCATACCCTTAAACATATAATTATAAAAAAACCTGCTGAGGAATGTCTGCTGTTGTTAGCAAATGAACTGAGGAACTTTAAATTATCTTCTAGATAAAGTAATTACCCAGATAATTTATCAAAAAGTAAGTTTCCTTTTGAAAGAATAGATCTATATTTTAAGATCAGTAGCTGCTGAAAAAATGAATGTCTGATGTCAACATCAGAATAATCTGCTATAGTATATTATATAACTGATATTATTGATTAATAATTTCACAGCATTTACCAGTATTTAATAAAACCAGGCATGGTGTATCATGGCTGAAAATAGTTATTTGTAGTTTTCATTCTCTGTGATCTTAAGTCAGCAAACATTTGAACTTAATTTCCTTTTCCAATTAGAACTGTATATTTTTCCAGGTTTAGTACAAGTTAATAGTAATGTGTAAGACAAACAAAAGAGTTGCTAGGATTGTGTCTACTTTTTTGGCTCTTTTTCAGGATCTTGTCTCAAAATCTAATTACGAGCACCACCTGCAGCTTCAGAGATTGCGGGGAGGACGAGAGAGGTTTTCCCAAACCAGGCACTCGTGTTAATCTGGAAATAATCAGACCAAAATTGACTACCTTCTTGAGGAGCTCCTGAGAGCTCCTGCTGGACTTTTGTCTTTCTGGGGCTATAATTGAAAACAAATCTACTCCATRAAAGATTTATTTCTCATCTGGGACATAATAAATTATGTACATTATCTGAACTTTTTCAGATCTGTTTCCCACTGACATTATTGGAACTTTTCAAGTMCTCCACCCTCTACTGCTCACCTCAGCCTATGTGCTTGATGCTCCTAATGCCAGCTGCAGCCAAATCTGCCTCTGACAAGATGGGACCTTATCTCATTTTTCACCAGGCTCACCACAACAYTGGTTTATAAATAAGATTCCACCATTCCAGGAGCAGAGCAAGAACTCTAGACCCAGAGATCTCAGGGGTGGAAGGACTGGATAGAAATTAAATAAAATTATACCCAAATTGGCATARTAATAGATAGTAATTGACAGATCAGTAATCCCTGTATTTATAGCTCTCATTTAGTATTTTTAGAGGAATAGAAAAGTCCTTTCCCCAAAGCTATGGAGAAACAGAGTTATTTATAACCAGCTTTATTTCTGAAGGTCAAGGTTGTTCTATCCAAACCAAGGGATTTGAACACTACTCAGAACTGATAGTTTCCTTCCCTACAAGGGGCGGATATTGGATAATTTAAGTCTTGAGTAGCTTAATGGGAAAGAGAGGGGAATTAAGAGTACAGGCAGAAGTCCTGTAGAAAATGCTGATGTTTGACAGGTGTCATTCAGTGAGTGATCTAACAACTYTTTACTACAAAGTCAGAATACTTAAATTCTTTAACGATCGCATCAATATATCTTTATGCTTATTCRTATCTCTTTCCATCACAATAATAGAAGCATTTACCAGTTGGAAAGAGTGTAAACAGTTAAGGACAAACTCTTGCATAAATAAAAACAGAGTGTTTCATGAGAAACAAAGGGGCTAAATACTTGAAAAATGATTATTTAATCTATGCAAAATGGCTTTGTGTTATGATGCTAAGAGGTTTTTTTAAGTGACAGTTAAAGTGATACACAAGAGTGAAATAGATGCAGTTATTAGTTTTTATGAGTATTTAAAAACTAAAATATGAAGAAAAAATTGTTTAAAATAATTAATTAATAACATAAAGTGGGGTTCTGTTAAAGAAAATACATGAATTACTAAAAAAATTCCAATGGGATTGACCAAAAGTTGAATTAAATATAAAGTTGAAATGAACTCTAATTTAGATTAATAAAATCTAGGAATCATTCTTCTCCACATATACAAGCAAACCTATTTTTATATTCATATGAATGTATAYATATATAACATTTATTTTACAATGTGAAGAACATAAAAATATTTTTAAATAGTTTTTAATAAATTCGTAGCAGATATATCAAACCACTTTGAAAGTGGAAAAGCAAATTCCTTCAACCTCTGGAAAAATCTACTYCAATCTACTGGCAATTATTTTTCAATGCACTTCCTTTGATTTTAATGGTTTTCAACATAAGCTTAGGGAGCTTTCTTAGATTTTTCAGAAGGTGTCGTTGGGATAGTGGAATATTTAGTGTTTATCTTGACCACTCKTTTGTTATTGTACTTTACAGAGTATGCACAAAGTATCAAAAGTATTTTGACAATACATAGGAAAAAATAAATATACTTTGAGTAATCCAAAAAACAGGTGTAAAGGATAATTGAGTTCAGAAATGATTGCTTTTCATAACATTTAAAAAAATTCAAAAATACATCATTTTCAATCCACTCAAAGAATGTGGATAGCCCCAAACTAAACAAAATGTTTCAAAACTTTTAAATCATTATTCATGCTTGGAGAAAAAATATTTCATAACGTGACTAGTTTAATGTMAAATTAAAAACTAGTTTAAGCAATATGAACAAAATATTCTGACATATACAAATTATTTACTCTTCTTTAAATAATTGAAAGCTTGTCGTCATACCTAATCAATCTCTAAAGCTCTTTTTGACCATAATGACTTCAYTAAAATCTCAAGTGTAATAGCTTTCAAATTTCCATTACAAAATGAACTTTACAGATCAGARTAACCATGACAGTAAGACTGGATGGGAGGATATCATCTGGCTTAGTGTGTGGAACTGATATAGCGTAAAAGGCAAATTTGTGAAAAGRATAATCTGAGGTTTTCATAAATAAATTTGCAGAAGTTATCATAGGCCTACAGAAAATARAGCTTTTGTGGGCACTGAATAATATAAAAGCTATGTGAGATGGTACTTGTGATCAACACAGAAGTTTTCTAAACTGTCACTGCACTGAAGAAATGCTCCGGTGACTCTCCCTTGAGGAATCAGTTCCCAGCAGAGCCCAGCATCACAGGTTTCTTCCTCACATCCTTGATGCATGTTAAGAAGCTAGGGAAGAGAGCTGCTCTCACCATTGTCTGGCTGACTCCTTCCTCAAACTAATAATATGCATTCTCAACTTCCAAAACATACTGTCCAGCAGAACAAAGAAGAATTTCGGTAACTTTAGGAGAATTTTACTTAGGGTAGGTATATAAGGCACTGCCATTCATGCACCTGACAGTGCATATTTTTAAGAAAAATCTGAAGTACCCATTTTTTCATTAGAAGGCACAGTGTAAGAAATAAGATAATGAGGATAGAGAAATACTGCAAAAARAACCTTATGAGATGGTCTTTCTCCAGTATAACTTCAAATTAAAAGCTTCAGGTGAAGGTTCAAAAGACAGCTACCAAAGACAACTCAAACTGTTATTTTAGGCTGTTGTCAATCCTTGATAGTRCACAGTTTTGCCATCCCAAATGGATAATGGTTTTCATCATCACCCTTCTGTGGAACATCAGTTTGAATATAGGTTTTCCTCTTCCAGTCAGTTTTAATGACCAAGTTWATTGACTCCTGTATCCTATGTAAATAACTTCTCATGTGAGAGAGCTTAGGTGCAATTGAGTAGAGTTCTACATATGTGCAATGTTGCTTCTGCAGATATTGGAAAGGAAAAAAGTATTCAGCGACATTCTTAGCTTAAAAGGATTCAGCAACATATACAGCTTGCTCTAAGAATATCACTTTACAAGGTGCAAATACATTGTTTTGTGACAAATGAATGAGCGAGAATAATACCACCACCTATTATATGTCRAAATGGGCACAAACATCTTACTCCTTTTTTGATATAGGGCTTCATTACATGTATTTTCCTAAACAAGAATAAAACAGTGAGTTTCAATGATAGCTCTTCATAGAGAATAAACAGGATGAAACACTTGCCAACYGGAGGCAGAAATGTGTTTGTATCATAAACATGATTTCCTGGAACAGGAAGGAATGACCTTCATAAAGATTGAAAAGGAGATACAGCATGTTTATCTGGTTTGATATCTGAAAGCACTGGCTTCAAAAAATGGTTTCAACATCTAAATATTAAAAAAAAAAAAAAAAAAAGCCACAAACTATATCAAAGTTCAAATCCTGTAGAAACCAGCTTTTTGAAACTGTCAGAAAATTGCAAATTGATTTTGAAATTCGTGAAAAAGCAAAGTAAAATATCACAGTCATGAATATGTTAAATCAGCCAAGTAGTTTTGGTTGATCCTCATGATAGTCAGTGAAGAAAATTAATTGCTTCTGAAGGATGGCCTGTGCTGCATGAAAAGTGCTGCACTTGCATCTAATAGATGTGTCCGTCATTAAAGTTTGATTGAGTTGAATGCATGACGGATTATTCCCTCCAGTCACTTGGGMGTTTCCACTAGACAAATAGTTAAAGTGGAGGGAGATGTGCCACTGGTAGCTATGGTGTTGGATTTATTTACTATTGATTGACCTTGCATTAAGTAATGGGACTTTGCTGAAAGTCAATTAATCCTTATGTTTTAGTTAGTCGAAGTTTTRTTTATTTATTTAAAAGTAAAAACGTGTGTAGAACCTGCTAAACCCATCCATGAGTATCTATTTTGGAGTTCCTACTTCGGAGCAAAAAAAAATCAACAACTTTCCTCAAGGGCATAATCAAATTGCCAGCATTTTTGGGAGTGTTGCATCATTTGCTTGATGAATTGATCCTTCCTGTAGTCTGGTTATGCTACATCTGTGAGTTCCCCAATATCTGACATATTTATATGCCACATCAAGAATGTGAAACATACCACATTTGTTTAAATAAACATATGAATGTTATTTCCATTATCTGGTAGACATTTATCRGCATAGGTGTTCATACATGTACAATTGTCTGCTGATATGAAAATAAATAAAAAATAAAATTTCTTTCATAATTCTATATTTATTCACTCAGCATTACAGGAATTGGCTAATGCTTTTTTTTTGCTTTGTTTCCTACAGCACACATTCTCATTTGTATGTAGATGCTGCTATTTAATTAGTTTACAGATTAGTGATCTGGGTATCTATGATGTGCAGGTAATATTTATAATTAGAGACTAATTTGAAATGAATATTTATTTTGCTGTCCACATATCATTGGATTAAGTCAGAATCAACTGACCTATTTGTAATTTATTCTAGGGATTTTTATTGCAAGCTTTTTAGCTTTTAAAGAAATAGTCTTAGATTGTTGGAATATTCTATCGTGTACTACAATGGTGTGACAGCTGCTACAGATATGTGTGTTAGAAAGGTGGTGTGAAAAGACTGAGTCCTTTCATTTCAGAACAGTGTTCGGGAATGGAATGTTTTATTTTAGTATGCTTTCATCTAAATAAATAAATTTATAATATATGTGTGCATATTCTACACAAAAAAACTTTGACAAAGGGAAATTAATGAGCAATTGCTATCTGTCTATCGATCTGTTTGTCTATCTATCTATTGCCTGTATTCTTTCTAGATACTTTTGTTTGAGTTCAAATAATGAATGTAAACTACAATGAAAGCATTATTTTCTTTGTGAATGCTAGAAAACTAAAGTGCTTTCACAAGTATGGAACTCAAATAAGAGTTTTAAAAAAAGAATAAGATGAATACTTAGAGCTAGGCTTTAGTACTTTGGGCTGGATTTTGATTTATTTTCTAATTAAAACATGTTAAYTTATGCTTAGTTTTATTTCCAAGAATGAATAATATTTATCCTTGCTTTTTACAGGAATAGCTGATTGATAACTCTTATTAGATGAATATTGTATGGTTTTATTCCAATCAATTACAGCACTATTAAAGAAGAATAACACTGCTGTGCATGACTAAATTACTTAATTCTGCACCAAGAACTGGCTCAATTCTGTGAACAGAACAGACAGGTTTTTTGAATAAGTGCATTAACTTTCTGAAGGAATTGACAGTACTCAGCAGTTATGATTTTTTCCTTCAATTTTTCTCCTCTTTTCTCTTGCGCATTTTGAGTTTTATAAGAGGCAGTTATCAAACCCTTAAATTCTAATTTATTTCCTGAAATTGTAAGCAACAGAAAGTAAAAGCTTATTTTACCTATAACTTGGTMACTTCTAGCAACAGTAGTATTTTTGCATCCTGTATGTTGGACCTGAATTGAACTTTGGGACCTTTTCATCATAGTAATAGTGAAACTTGCTGTGAATTTGAGAGTACAACTAAAAAAAAAATATATATATATATATATAAATACAGATGGATCATTCCGTCTCATTTAGACTGACATTCTAAAAATATATTTTAAAAGAAGAAATAACAATGAAAAATATAGCAAATGATTTGTTGCAACATCAGTGAAATGAAAGTATAAATAATTGAATGATTTCAAAACACACTGTGAGTGACAACCACTTTAAAATATTCTGACTGTTTATACCATTTCACGTATTTCTATGCTCAATTTGTTTAATTTTATGCCTTATATAGCTGAATTAAAGAGATTGACTTCAAATTGCTGGAAGTTTCCATGTTATTCATCTTYTCAAAACTAGCAACCAACTAAAACAGACCAATCTGGCTGATAAATACTGCAGTGCAAAAATGAGGCCTTGCATCCGAAATCTTTGTTGTTCATTTTACTGTTACCTGGCAGAAAACCAGAAAATTTAAGAACTCAGCTGATGTCAAAAGACAGTAACACCTGAAAATAAATTTTTCAGCTAACCTGTAGTATTGAATAATCTCAGGTTTGGATACTGTGGTTTTGGGGTTTTTCTCTGTGGGTCAGCACACAGCAAATGCAATTTACACTTCTAAATCAGCAAACACAAATTTATTTGATTTCTATTGATGACCATCCCATTAAGGTACCTCTGCAAGAGAATCATCAAAATCTATGGATTTTATCCACACATACACCAAGATATACCATGTGTCCCTATGGAAAATGAGTGAAAACCCCAAAAGATGAGATAGACCAGAGTAGTCTCACCCAGGTAAACAACAAAAGCTAAAAGTGCCTGTTTCTCCATGTTTGAACATTTATCAAAAAAWTTATCTTCCACTTCTATCCTGTGTGAAAACTGCAGAGTATGCTCAAAAGAAAAGCTGGAGAACCAGCATTCAAGCAGGGGGCAATAGATGTGCATGTAATCAGCCCTTTCTCCTGCTCTTAAGTCCCAAGCAATTTTTGGTCAAGCACTATTACAGGGTAAGCAACACGTTCATAATCTGAGCACACTGCAATGCAGAATATATATCTTAAGGTAAGAAAGTCTTAGGCAGACCATTTGCCACGTTCTTGCAATTAATTTATTTCAAGATGTAAAATACATACCGGGAAAAGCGATCTTTTTAATTTTTATGGAGTAAAACCCTACTGAAGACAGAAAGAAGTGCAATAAATAACCACAACCTTTGCTTGGCACAGCTATTGGTAATGAGAAGGCCAAAACCTTCTTGTGGGACTGGAGGTTACCTTTGCTCTAATTACCATTTCTTATATGAAATGTTGAATGTCTAAGGACTAATGAAACAAATCTTACCTGATAATCTAACATTTTGGTAGTTATATCATCCTTAGACATCTGAAGTTTTATAGATGCTTAATTCAGAGTTTTTAAAGACAATCTGTTTCCTTTCCCCCCCAGAGAAGGCTGAAGTAGATAACAGAGTAATGTGTACGGGTCTGTTTGGCTTTTGTTTGAGTGGGGACATTCACCAAGGGCACATCCCCAGCTCAGGATAATGTTGAAGTCTGAGAACTGCTGACACAGCAGTATTGAAGCTGTTTGATCTTTGCACTCACTCTCAAAGCCATCAATCCTCACACGAATGGACACTGAGATGAGGCATTCAGGCAAGCATGGGAAATGGCACCTTTTCCCCGTCATTACTGCTGAGAGTGGATAACTCTTGGTAGGTCTGAAGACATCTGTCATTCCACTAAGAACACCCAAACTGCCCTGGAAGCAGGAGCAGAGATGGGTTGGACAAGTTCATCGATCACAGGGGGCTCTGTCTCACAACACTACAGCATTTGAAAGCAATATGCCCACCTGGGTGTCTTCCAACTTTTGAGCTGSAGGCTGCAAAATGCCACTTTATAGACATAATTTGACAAAGCTTAGTGCCACAGTCTGACATTCTGTGAAAAAATATAAAACTTATCTGAGGAAAGCAGTAGACACCRTACTCTAGGGAGCATTCCTGCACTGCTGGGAAATCCAGCAGTGACTCTTATTTCCATAGCTCTTTGAAATCCTTCTGGTAGTGGTTCACCACAGTTATTAAACACATGCATATCTCCACATAATCCCCCACTTCCTCCCCTCACCAAGTGTTCATAAGATATTTCCAGAGGAAGAGATTTCAAAGTAAGCTTATCCAAAGTATGCTTGGTTTTGGTTCTTATGTCAAGATTTTTCTGTTTTTTTTGTTTTGGGTTTGGTTTTTTTCCCCTACATATTTTATATATATTTTTTCAAAACATTTTTCTAACATTATGTTTCTTCTAAAGTGATTCTGAAATTTGATCTACTTCAGGTCATTCTGAGTAAATATTTGGAAGGAGGGCACATGAGTGAGTATGGAAGAAAGGGCTTGCAAATTATCATGTTTACAAGGAAACCCTCTGTTTTCAAAGACCAAAGCAACAAAGCAAACATAATTTCTGTTAAAAGAACTGTTAAGGATGCAATGTCTGGGAGTTTATATCCATGGTTAAAACAGACACTTGTGTAGCTTCATAAAACAGAGACAATACAATGCTCAACATGACTTGCCAAGTGACCTCAAATATCTGAAACACGAAGACAATAAAGAGACAGTGTCAGTGTGCTAAAGTGCAAGACAAACACTGAGAGGTAGAGAAGGGAATGAGTACCTGAAAGGTGTCAGGATGAGAGCCAGCTCTCCTGAAATCTGTGTGATTCTCTGGGACTATAAATCAAAACTTCACTGTGATCTAAGCACCTGGGGAAAGAAAAGAAAGAGGARAACACTGAAATGAAATATTTGGGGAAAAAAAAACCCGAACCCAAGCAAATTCCACATCAGCAAAATCTCTTAGATTAGCAAGGTGTAATTTAGCAAAATCAGCTCCTTACATTTATGAATGCTAAATCTTTATGAATACTAAATCACACATCAAGTAATTCCTGGAAATGGCAAAAAGAAATAATCTATTATTTGACCTTTTTTTTTTCCCATTTAGTGTGTAAATTTCTGGTAACATTTTTAGTTTCATTAGCTTTTGAAAACCCCCATCAAATTTGATTAAATATGAACTTATCTGTTACAGTTTCACTGGCTTTTTATCTCAGCAGCCCTTAAGGAAGTTGAGAAATAAGGCAGTAGATTTGAATAGCTGCTCTAATAGAAGGGCCCAGATCTTTTCTCTGCCCACAATCTCAGTAACATGTGAGAAGTCTAATTGCTGGGAAACACATATTGTCTATACTATGAGAGACACTGCAGTTGCAGAAGAAACCTTTCACTGAATGGAATTTGAAAATACATTTTTTTCTTTGGTGAAGGTTATTTTGAGGACTGGAAAAAGGCTTAGGATGATGGAACTATTTTCTACAATATATTCTAGAAATTTATTAAAATGAAGCAGGATGTGCCAAAATTCCTGGAAGACTGTGGTACTTTGGATCAAAGTATTGACCTTTACCTCATAATTGTATTTAGATCAAATGTCTCTGCATGTTTCTGTACTGTTGGTGATTGTACCATGCTGCAGTTCTTTAGCATTTCTACTTTAAATTTGCCTGAGGCTCGTGATGAAATTTCACTTTGTGGAATGCATGATTGCAAACGTGGCAAAATAAGATAACTATGGAAACAAGCTAAAAACTTATTCTAAAAAAAAACCAAAGAAATAAGGAAAAAGAAACCACACAGCATACACATGGGGGGAAAAGTGTTAATGCTTCTGTTTACTAATTTTCTCTTTATTTCCTATTGAGATTTTGACAGGAAGTGGTTAGTTGAAGAAATGGAGAAAAGATTGACAGGAAATGTTGCTGAGGGGAAAGCTGAGGAGAGAGTACAGGATTGTAGAAAGCATCAGGTTACATAGGCAGAAAAAGCTGGTGTAGAGGATTTTCAATCAGACCGGCAGTCAGCAAGCAGGAGGAAATAAATGCTCAAGTGACAGCTGCCCTGTCAGACCTCATGTCCATCAAAAAAAAACCCTGTCCTGCTTTCCTGCCTGCCTGCCCCTGCTGCCCTCAGAAGCTCTTCACCCTGGGAATGGAGGAAAATACCTTCCCGGGTCAGATGTCCTGAAAAGAGACCAGAGAGCAGTGGATGTTCTGTCTGCTGCTCCTGGTGTTTGTAAATGTGGCAAGGGAAGACACTTTTACACACCTTTGCACCAAGGACAGGAAAGGAAATAAAAGAGGAAGCCATGTCTTTGCCCCCTCTATATCTTGTATGTCAGTCCGAGGCTTTTTTTTTAGATTTCTCATTTCACTGCCAGTCACATTTTCAGGAAAAAAATTGTCACATTTCTTTAACTCAGTGTTAAATTACTGTAAACCTATTTGACTGTATAAATATTTACATTCGTATTTGCATATGGATATACCCTATATGTAAGGATTTTAAAGACTTTTCCATGAAAAAGAATGTCTCATATGATCAAAAAGTAAGGTGAGAGTGATTAAATACTCACATAGTAAGAGGATTAATAAGTACATTGAGAAAGATTTAAAAAAAAATTCAGAAAGTATGTCAAAGTATGGAATTGAAGCTAACTTATAACTTGCAAACAGTTTCCTAAAAGTGTGACAAACATTGAATGCCATCTGAGTGTTAGATTTTTGATAAAGTATACAGAGTATCTCCTGTGTCTACTCATTAAAATCTATATTTGAGATGATTTTGGTGCTTGTTAAAATAGGAACACTTTTTAATTGCTATTTAAGTTCCTATGGGCTAAGGTTAACCAGTTTTTCTGTGGGTATTTCTCATTTGAAAAATACCTTTCAAACAGGTGAAAATTTTCAGCCAACCATTGTGTTGTGAACAAAATCCATAAAATGTGAAAATTAAATTAGATATTAAGAAAATTCTTTGAAGACCAAGGTCAATTAGAAAGTCACATAAGCAGAGTCACTGAAGATATTTAAGGTTATTCTAGTAAAATATAGTACTAATTATATAGCACTGACTGCTTTCAAAGTCTTGTACAGACATGAACTAATTAATCTGCTCAACACCTATCAGAGACAGGGGAGGAAATATTGCAAATCTTAGCACCACCTGCTACAGCTTCTGGTAAATGGCAGGAAAAAAAATCCCTTATTTTCAACAATGACCCCACGTTGGGTTTTCTGTCTTTGTTAACTAAATGCACATGCATGCATACGTATGCAAATTGAAATAACTGAAGATATGTAAAAGTAAATGAGAAAAAATTTAAAAGTCTGATCTTGAAGGACAATGTACTTGAATTACTGAACAATGCTACTATTCTAGGTTTTATGGTCCATTGGAGTCAATAGCATTAGTAGTTAAAATATTAAAGATTTTTTTTTTTTTATTGTGTTCCTTTACCCTGCATCTCATCATATACTAAAGAGTGGAGCTCTGGAAGCTGGGAAATATTTTTTTTTTTTTATCCTGCACTGATTTGGGTAGCAGTTATGTTCTTAGTTTGTCTTACTGCAGTCATTAAGATCCTTCTTTGMTACAGTTGTACAAACAAATCAAGGATGTTTTAGTGAAAAGACAACAACTCAAGAAAAAACAGCAGATGAGCATACTCAGAAACAACATATTGTTCTTATATTTGGCTGTGACATAAGCATATCCTAAATTTTCAGCATTGGAACAAAATAAAATTATTTACATATTGCTTCAGTAAGTACTGAAAAACAGTGGCTTTGGTAGTAGACATGCAGTAGATGAAGTGTTCAGCTGCAGTGTTTGACTGATATTTGACTTTGAAATACCAGAGAGCAGAGAGCTCAGTGATGTAAATGTCATAGAGTCAAAGACAGTGATGAAGTCTAGGAAAGGTGGTGAGAGGAGAGCTTAGCACTGAGCTTGACTAAGGAAGCTTTTATTATTTGTATACATGGAAGGAATAGGTTGTTAGGGGGTTTTTTTCACTTTTTTTTTTTTTTTTTCGCTACATCAGTTGCAAAAAAGAAATGATCCCACCTTTCTTTAAAAGAGACTTGTGAACTTTGTCTAAGAACTTGAACCAGAGATATAAACACACACAGTATTCATGCAAGGGTAAGTAGTGGAATTTCCAGACAGCAAAGTACAAACAGATCTTCTTTATTTATTGTTTAAGGTCTTGAGAKTTCTTTTAGAAAAAGAACCTCTAAAATATTTGGAATTATTAGAGAAATTAAGTACCTGGACTTGTATATGACAGCATTTCAAACTGTCAGTAGGTATTTAATACTCTAGTAGGTATTAATTTAAGAACAATATGCCCAGATTTTCTTAGCTCTTTCAGGAAACRTAATGCTTTTAATGTCAGATTTCTGGTCTTTAAATTAACCTTAAAGACAGACTAACTAATAAGCCTTAGTTGTGGAGACACTTACTTGTCCCTTTAGTCTTTAAAGTTTTGAAACAGATTTCAKTCTAAGTTTTGAATCTACAGAGAAAAGTTTTGAATCTACCTCTTTTATAGTGATGCCATTTATCCTTTTCTTCAGCCCCTTAAATGTAATGACAGAAGAGTATAGATAAATAATATTTCATTATTCTTTATAGACAGTAATGAAATTTATATTTTTTCACAAATAATATTACTGTAAAACCAGCTAGTGACCAGATCTACCAGATTTACCAGTGTAAATCTGAGAAAGTCTCAGAACAGAAAAAAAATGAGGATTTATAGCAACACTTTCATTTTCTATTTTAAA
Source organism: Malurus melanocephalus (assembly GCF_030028575.1). NCBI lineage: Eukaryota > Metazoa > Chordata > Aves > Passeriformes > Maluridae > Malurus > Malurus melanocephalus. The sequence goes on from NW_026623455.1 coordinate 1,225,669, forward strand.
ATATCTAAAAATGATAAAAGGGGGGGGGAAAATTTACCTAGTGCATAATAAACCCATTGATCTTATTGTTCCAAGGCATAAGCAAGGCCAAGAGTTAAGTAGCAGTCAAGTTACATTAGTTTGGATTAAAAAGTGAGGGCTATAAATCTTCATGCATTCAGATATAAGCTAGGAACTATCTAATAAGAATTCAGAAGAAATTTTCCCTTTAGGCAGATTTTTCAATAGAGATTTTAGTATCTTTTTCTGATGTATTCAATCCTGACTATTGAAGATTAAATACATAGTGAGAACCTTGATTCATTATAGCAATTTCTGCATATTTACATGTTCTTAAAGACAGTTTTGGCCTTGGCAGTTCAGTCAGACTGGAGGCATTCCAAAATTGGYATTGATGATTAGATCTCAGCTTTTCAAAATGTAAAAAATATCCTTATATTCAGAATAAAAGTAGRCTAAAGTCTGAAATATCTGAGCACACTGACTGCATTCTGTCATTATTTTTTGTATATTCTGTATGTACTGCTGCCTGAGTGCTCTAGACACATCATAGGCAGAGGCACGTGATGCCCATAACTTTGACTGCTGTAGCCTACAAAACATCTCACCCCAGAAAACCTTAGAATAATGGCAGATCATAGCTCTGACGAAGCAGATCTGCAATACCTGTGAAAATCTGTGCTGTGGAAGATGCCATATTCAAAATTCTTTCATTGCCATGGTGTCATAGTTCAAATTTTACTAGATGAATCGTATTTTATTTGTTTCAAATGTGAAGTTAACAGTTTTCTGGAAGAATGCAGATGMTCAGATCGTTATTAAACCAGTTACTCATTCTGCTTTGCTTTGTACAAGTGCCATTTTTGAAATAAGAAAACTTTAATTCTAAAGGAATATCAGAGTATATCTTGAAAAACAAAACCCAACCACAAGCAGCAGCAAAATAACAACCAAAAGAAAATCATCAAAAATCAAGAAAAAGAAAATAATTTTCTTTAGCCTAAATAATTAATATTCATAGTTATCTACAGGTAGGGGTTTATTGTTAATACAGGCTTTGAAKCGGTTTAGATGAAAATAGGCCAATGAAGAACAAAAATAAAAACCACAGGTGATATTCAAAATTCTGTGGAGATCAAGAATGCTTTTCTATTGCAAAATCTTATAAAATTTTTTACTGGAGAAAGAATAGGACTGTACAGCCACTAAAATGAGTAAAAGCTTCACTCTCCATRAAGGGTAAAAAACTTTTGCAGAAGATCCTAGGCTCAAATGTAAAATCCCTTCAATGCCAGATTTTCAGGGAGATTCAAGGACTTTTTTTTTTCCTGTACCTGAAGGCTTATGTTAATCCAGTCAGTAAAGCCAGTAATTTATTGAGCACACAAGGATGGCAGTCATTTGGGTCGTCTGTGTTTACTTTGCTTTTGTAAACTACATTTAATGGAGAGTGATCTCCTGTGACAGGAATTGCATCTCACCACAGGGAATGTGCCATGAAAATCCTCCAGTTTCTTCTGCACGGGGTAAGGGTGTCTAATTACAGATTTATTTATGTTTATGATCCAGAAAATACAGTCAAAGATTACTGCACCACCATAATGCAAAGCTCTGAAAGGAGGATAATGCACTTTAGAAGAAATACCAAAATGCCACCAATAACTAGAAGTTAGAGAARAAAGAGAAAAAAGAGAAAGTTGATTTGGGAGACGTTTGAAGCTTGGGTTTAACTATCAATAGCTACCAGCAGTGTCCAACAAGTCAAACCTCAGCATCTATATTTGTAATTTCACTCAGTCTTGGAGAAGCAACCAAGAAAAAGGCTGATATTCTTCTGCAAACAAACACTACGTCATGGACAAAATTCCCAGTTTCCCTAATGACAAGCTGAGTTTTCTTTTGCAAGTAATTCTAAACATAGATGATAAACTAATGAACCAAACAGTAATTTAATTGTTGGG
>NW_026623455.1:1227639-1233252 GCF_030028575.1 Malurus melanocephalus
TTTTTTGGAATAGGTATATTTGTTGTATATCTGGTGGTAATAGTTAGGATTTATACATGGAGGAGGAGACATAATAATAAGCAAATACTGAATTCATTATTGCCAATGAGCTTTTAATGCTACAAAATGCTTATGCACTCTGCTTTTAAAATCCTTTAATGCTTAGGATACAGGTTTGCAACTTAAGGCCTGAATTTTCATGGAATAGTTTTCCCAGAAGTGATAGAGGTTTGCATAGATATGTAGCACCCATGGAAATTGTAGAAATGTCTCAGCTTCGAGAGAGTGAAGGTTTGCAGAGGGAGAAACCTGATTTCTTTGGCAAAATGGAGTCCTGCAGAAGGAAGACTAAGATTAATCAACTCCACACCTCATTTTTACCTTTCATGCCTGTGTCTATTGCCATATGTCCAACATGAAACAGTACTAAGACAAAATATCAATTAATAAAGTATGTTTCCTAAATAACCTTGTACCCTGTGCTCCCCAGAGACTATTACTTTTTGTGTGATCAGTTCCATTCAGGATGCACATTCATTCAGAAATCTCTTGGACTAGACCATCAGGAAGACTTTTATGTGGTAACAGCAGGTCATAAATGATAACCCCCTGCCTTTTGAGAGTAATTTGATTTCACAGTATTTGTGAAATACTACCCCTCCCTAAACCACAAACAATAAAATAAAATAGAGGGAAGAATTTCTAGACCCATAATAAACTTTTTTTTGTTCCTAAAGGCTTTCTTGTCCAAAAAGTCCTATCACACATACATCTACTTAGCTTTCACCACACAGAATACATAGAAGTGATTTGGTGGTGATGGATGAGTCACTTAAGTTCTGCTCTCAGAAATGAATGGTTCCATTCCCCTGCCTAGAAGATGATGGAAGAAGGTATTTTCACCAATGTTGTTGTTTTTGTGACTGGGGTGAGAGTATATCCGGTAAGATCCAAAGGTCGTACATCAATTTGGTGATAGGCAACAAAGAAAGCTGGCATTCTCTTTGGCTACTTCAGAATTCCCTTAAGGAAACAGTGTGTGTTGAGGGTTCGGTGTAAAATACAAGAAGTTCTTTCTCGTGGCATTATTTTTGGCATCACAGAGGAATGATGTGTAAGACAAAGATGGAAARCATTATTAAAAGCATGCTGATAGCACAACTTCTATTGTCTAACCTCTGGTAGAATGAGGAGCATTTCTTCCCAGAAGAGATGACATAAACATGCAGCCCACTTACTTGTAATTAGACCTTAAATAATTCAATACTTAAAAGCTTCAAGACTTTATCTTATGCATGTTTGCTTCTGTGAAACCCAGAGCCATGTACTGTTACAGAGCGTGAATAAATCCTAACAAAACTTTGACATTATATTCAAAGAAAGAATATTTTTAACCAAAGTAATAAAAAGTGGTTCTTGCTTTAGGAGACGTTTCTAAGACAGTAAGATTTACAGAACAAAAAATAAACCCAAATTCTCCTATGAGGGTTTAATTTTGAGCTTTCTGATTTTTATCTATAGCTTTATTTTTTTATAGTCAGCACAATATCAAGAAGTTCTTTGTAGCCTCTAAGAAAGATGGATGTTATCTGCATCTTGRAGTAATAAATACTTTGGGATGTCTTCTATGAGATTTCGTACAACTTAAATAGGATCAAGGGTGGAAAATGTGTTTCCCATTTCTGTAATAAGTACCCCAGAATAGAATCCAGCCACTTAGGTGACTAAAAATAACAATTGTAAAACTGATGTAAAAGCCTAAATCAGTTTTAGTTTGCAGTTCTAAATCCAATTCACTCTGTTGATTTWATGTGCAACAACATGAAAGCCATTAAACCTTCAGCTTAAGCTTACTTGAATTGGATGTCACTACTAGAGATTTTTTTTAAATACATCCAATAAACAGTTTGGAAGTGCCCTCATAAGAAGATCTTAAATATATTTTTTCTGTACAATTCTATTTTTAGGTTTTATTTCCTCTCTGTCTATTACAGATGCAGGTGTTTACAAAGGTATGACTATTACAAGGATTCAACTATTGCAGCAAGGCATCAAGAAGATAGACTCTGCTGCAGGTACTGTCAGGCTGATGCCACAGAATATCCATTCTGCTGGAGGGGATATGATTTTAAAGTCTCAAAACGAAAGCAGAAAATTTGTTTCTCTTTTTAACAATGCATTCTTTGTGTGTGTATGATCCCAGTGCCTTTATAAGTAAAGAAACACAACTCCATTAATTTCAGAGATTTAATAAAAGTTAATTTAGCAATGAATAAAAAAATAAAATCTTGTGCAGATTGCTTTTCCCCTCCTCCTTTCTTAGAGCTTTTCGTGAAGATGAATCATATTTTTGGCACACTGKTAGGACACTTGCCTTTATATCTTACTTTTGCAGATCACTGATCTGCTGTTTTGGCAGATTTTAGCAAACCATATGAAGTCAGTTTTGCCTGGTATTTCAAATTACTTAAAGCTCTCCATTACTTTGCCCTCTTAAACGCTAATTTATTTTTTTTTTTTTTTCCTTTTAGCGTTCGGATTTATTTTGTTCTATTTTCTAGTGATTGTGCACGATACTCCATATCCTGCTTCTCGCTAACCTTTGAAGGCAAGCTGACTTACACTGATAGTCTTCCTCGTGCCTCGGAGTTCTCTATATTTTTCCCGGCCGGATGAAATGTTCAGCGTTGCGCTTTTACTGCCATCTAGTGCCAGAATTAAGAAAAAGTTTATAAAAATCATTTATCTTGGGGCTTGGAAGAGGGTCAGCTTTGGCTACAAGTGAGACTGTTTTAGTATCTGGATGAATAAAATACTGCAGAGAATTATTAATAGGATAAATTCCAAAGATACGTGAGATTTTACAAGATGCTAAGGAGGCAGGCCAACGTCCTTAATTGATGGACTCTCAAGCTGGCATCATGCTCTGTGCTTGYCCACACACAACAATCACATATTTCACATAAATCAGATATTTACTTTGATATCTACTCTTAAACTGACAATAAAATGAGATTGCACTGTATTTTTTAACATGAAATTTTAAATATGACTGCACTTGCCTGCTGCTTCTGGCTGGGATAGAGTCCATTTCTTTTTGTGGTAGCTCTTGTGGTGCTGTGCATTGTGCTTTTGTAATGAAAATCATGTTGTTAAAGCAAGGAATTTTTTTTAGTTATTGCCTATCAGTCTTTGCACAGAGTCATAGTCTTTTCTGATTCTCTCACTGACCCTCCAGCAAGAAGGGGACACAGCCTGGACAGCTGACTGCCACCAGAGGGACATTCCATACCCTATGGCAATAAAGGCTGGGGAGAAGAAGGAGAAAGGGGAGGCTATTTGGAATGATGGTGTTTCTTTTCCCGTCACCATGACRTGATGGAGCCTGGCTTCCCTGGGGATGGCTGAACATGTGGCCTTTGATAGGAAGAGGAGAATGAATTCCTTGTGTTTGCTTTCACACAGAGCCTTTACTTTACTTGTTACACTGTCTTTGTCTCAATCTATCAGTTTTCTCACTTTTACCCTTACAACTCCCTTCTCCATCCCATGGAGTGAGTGGCCATYTGTGTGGGGCTGAGCTGTCTACCCTCGTTAAACCACAGCCATTTGTAARCACAGAACAAAAACCCCATCCAAACCAACCAAAAAGATGAATCTTCTGTGAATGAGATGGAGTTGTTAATTACAAAACGCCAGGGAATCTCACAGTGGCACACTGCATGTTATCTCAGAAGAGAAAGGAGAAAACAGTGAAAAGRAATGGCAATTCAAAAACCAAAATTTTAAAAAAGCAGCTGTCTTTGCTCTGAGGTCTGGGCCCTAATGTTGTTTAAGAAAAATCTTACATTGATGAATACCAAGCAAAACGTGAAGTTCTACCTATTTTTCTCCCTTTGAGCCTGAATTATCAGGAAAATTGGCAGAAAATTGATAATCAGGTTGAGAAATCTCTTTTTTATATCTCCAAAATGTTATGGAATCACAGAATCAGGTTGGAAAAGAGCTTTTAAATCGTTGAGTCCAACCTATGTACTAACACCACCTCATCAACAAGACCATGGCACTCAGTGCCATATCCAGTCTCTCATTAAACATCTCCAGGGGATGCTGACTCCACCCTAGGCAGCCCATTCCAATGCATAAACACCCTTTCTGTGAAAAACTTCCTCTGAATGTCCAGCCTAAACCTTCTCTCGTGTAGCTTAAGGTTCTGTCCTCTTTTCGTGTCGCTGGTTGCCTGGAGTAGAGACTGAGCCCCACCTGTCTGACCCCTCCTTTCAGGGAGCTGTAGAGGGGACAATATTTCCCTTGAGCCTCCTCCTCTCCAGGCTAAACAATCCCAGCTCCATCAGCTACTCCTTGTAGGACTGTGTTCCAGACCCTTCACCACCCTTGTTGCTCTTCTGTGGATATGCTCCAACATCCCAACATCCTTCTGGAATGATGAGGCACAGAACAGGACACAGCACTCAAGGCGGGGCCCCATCAGTGCTGAGTAGAGCGGAACAATCCCTGCCTTGGTCCTGCTGGCCACACTATTCCTGATATGGGCCAGGATGCCACTGGCCTTCTTGGCCACCTGGGCACATGCTGTGCCATGTTCAATCTGCCATCAATCCGTACCCCCATGTCCCTTTCTGGCCACTGTCCAGTCACTCTGCATCCAGCATGAAGCACTGCAGGGCATCCTTGTGGCCAAAGTTCAGTGTCCAGCACTCTGTATTGTTCAACCCCATATCACTGAGTTCAGCACATTGATTCAGCCTGTCCAGAACCCTCCTCAGAACCCTCCTACCCTCCAGCAGATCAACTCTCTCCCCAACATGGTGCCACCTGCAAATTTGTAGATGTGTATTGTAGTCTGCTGTATGTGATTCACTTACTTATCATTACAGCTTTTTGTGCTCCTTATTTTATTTTTTTTATTTTTTAGCTTTTTAGGTTTTTAGGTTTTAGTATTAGATAACATTTTGAGAGTAGTTCAGTGTGGTCAATCAAATCTCTGTAGGGGTCATACAAATATTAAATCATATTGTGCTATAAAAATGCAACATTGTGCCAAATTTCTATCAGTACTGTTGATAGAAACGTAATTCAATCTCATTGATGTGTCAAGTGTATAATAGCCATAGTACAGGCAATTTTGATGTCAGCAGGTGTGATATTTACAGCACTGGTGTATCAGTTCTAYTTCGGCCATAAAATTTGCTTTTAAATTGCAAACAGACAGCTCATACAAACTGTGAGGGCTGTCCACCAGCAATCTAGAAAAAGTTCATAGATGTGCAGTGGTTAATTTGTGGAAATAKTGCATAAAAAGCTCCTGACTATTCTGAGAATATTACTGGAATGAATAGATAAGGTGAAACAATGAAAGAATATAGGCTTATTTTGTATTCCGTAGTCCTACACAGTATATATTTTATTAAGCATTTTTCAAAGGCAGTTGAGAAATATATATTAAAAAAAAAAATGAAAAAAACTGGAAATCTAAAAGTACAAATTTTCTGGGTTTAGCTGCACAGTAGTTTTGCTGAAAAGTTATGTCTTCTTGCTGTATAATATATCGTCTTTGTATTACCTTATATTACTGAAAAGAATTTCTGAATA
>NW_026623455.1:1233287-1241692 GCF_030028575.1 Malurus melanocephalus
AAAAAAAAAAAAAAAAAAAAAAAAAAAAAAAAAAAAAAAAGAGGAAAAAAGTATTGCTAGCCAAAGGCAGACAGATTTACATTTACATCACTTTTTATAGTGTTAGTTCAGAACAGCTTGGTCCTGTAGAACATTTTGTTTTCAAGCTTATGCTTGTAATAAAACACTCACCAAGTAATTGATTAAATAGGTCTATTAACACATACAGATTAACATCCTATTTCCCTAGTGATTTGGTTCTGGAATTAACTCACAGATCAAGCTGAAAATAATTAATTCATATGAATATAAAACATGGAATAATAGATAATGTTTGCAATTCAGTCTTGGATGACTTTTTGCTACACTTAAATTTCTTGCAGAGAACAGAAATATTTTTAGTCAGATTTAACATGTCAAATAAATGTACTGCTCTCCCTCACCTCCCAAAACATCTTTACATTTTCTTACAAWTTTTCACTGAGAGCAGATACCCCTTGACACAATAGGAACAGCCAATCCTTTTAGACAAATTATGGTAATCACCATTSCAGCTAGAACCTTTGCTCATATCCCATGGGATTAGAGGGAAATAATTATGGGATACAAAAGCCCTAAGAATTGCAAACAGGGAAGTGCAGAATTTTGAGAAGGTTTCTTCTTTTGCTGGAAGTTCCATCACAAAATCATTTGCTCAGGGCTAGGGGAACAGACATGACYGAGTGAAATGTCTTTTTTGCAACACAAACCTAGCCCTGACATCAGAAGAGTGGCATCAGAAAAGTAAGTAGAAATCTCYGTTGTTGTGTCTTCCCTGGATTGTTATGCTTCTCATATGTTGCTGAAAAATGAATAGGAAAAAGAATATTAGGAAGTCAAAGGAGATCAGGTATGGAGAAGAATAGACTTGCAGAAGAAAAAGTTTATTTTCAATTATCCTCTCAGCTAACAATTTGAAGTCTTCTCCATTTCTGCAGCCGTATCCCCCCTCATTTAGTCACAAAGATCAACAGTTGAAAAATGCACTATTTCTGACTGGCTGCCTTCTTCCTCCTGTGAATGGTTTAACGAGAGCAGATGGCCCTTCACTGATTTTTCTGGGGGAGATGGATATTCAAAAACACAGCTACTGCTCAAAGATTTCAGATCTCATGACACAAGCAATTGAAGTCAAATTGTCAACACAYGCACTGTACTGTCAGCATAAGTAAATATTGATTCTACAATTGCACTGCACAGGCACATTAAAAACAAAAGTGTGTGCCCATGAAATGTTTCACTACGGCCTTTAGTCCACAAAAAAAAAAATATTCTTATTCACCATGAGATCACATCTGGTGGAAATTCCCCAGGTGTGCTGTTGCTTCCTGTGAACTAGTATATGTATTAGCTGCAATGAAGAAAGATAAAGGTCACTTGAAAAATCCTCTTTTTTTATATCTTGCAGAATTATATTATGACTCAGGAGAATAAATTTCTGTGTATCTGTGTTTTGGTTTTAACATAGACTTGATGAATAAAAATAGTTTAACAAAGTTTAGGTCAAATACTTCTTAAGTATTGAACACTCCTGAAGCTTGGGAAACAATAGCTTTCTATGATGATAGAAGATAACACTGTAGGGTTTTTTTTTTTTTTCTGATTTCGACACTACTTATTGATGTATAAGCATCCAGTACTGTAAGTCAAACTTCTCACACACTCTGGGAAAAGTTTTAATGCTGAGCAGCTAAGGGTTACTTTGCATGAAAGTTCTTTGGACACAGCTGATATAATCAAAGACTAAAATAAAGAAAACTGGGTGTATTCTGTCCTTAACTCATTTCTTMTTACAGTATTATCAAAATACTTCAGATAATTCTTGAATCAACTAATTGTATTTACCTCATAATTACTGTGAAATAACAAACAACTCATATAATTCTAAATAAAGGTTGTTAGCAGATGTCACTAAATTTAATTTCATTCCACTGAAAAAGAAGAAAAATGAAATAAAAATAAATAGAAGAATGACTATTATCTTTGAAACTGACTGAATTCTCCAGTTAGTTKATAAGAAAGAAAAGAAAAAACTTAGAAACATTATTTGGTTATGTGCTTTCTTTGTATGTTGTTGTTTTTCTTGTAATATTTAATCAATACTCTAAGTACTCTTTTGCTTTGAATTAAAAGCCTTCTGTACTGAAATATCTGGATACACTGGTGTGTGTCGTATCCTGCTATAGTCTGGTTTTGTCCTCTTCTGATTCTTTCAGGTCATATGGAAGCCAACGCATACTAAGCTGAAATCAATAAACTTAAAATGGACAAATCTGCCTTTAAGCAAATGCCAATATTAATTTCTAGTTAAAGCTAAAATATTAGCAAATATGGTCTTCCTACTAGGAAGTCAAATTTTACCTTTTAAAACCCTGTTTAAATTCTAATTTAATTCAATATAGACATTAAAAAAACCCTAGAAACATCAATTTACATTTTAATTAAGGAATAATTTCTAAATGCTTGAGAAGTCAGCAATATCAAAGCAAAATTCCTTCTCAGATGAATTTAACATATTTGTCTCACTCACTGTTATTTGCTTTTTTTTTATCCCCAGACTAAGTTTTGTCAATTTTCCATTTCTGTGCTGTATGTTGGTTTTGAGGTTGTTATTCTCTCTCTGTTTCCAGCAGGAAGACAAGTGAGAAATCAGAGGGAGGAGAACAGTAAATCACCCTGGTAATATTTTATTATTGTGCTATAATAGCTCTCCAAAGCTAACTAGTAATGGGTTTGTGTGAATATTGAAGGGCTTTGTAATAATACATTAAGACAAAATGAGTGTGATTTGCAGTATTTTACTGGTGCTCACCTGTAACCAGTATTTGATTTTTGACATTTTTACCATTGTAATATAATTTTAGAGTGTATGGCTGATGTAGAGAATGACATAGCTTTCAGAGAATACATGGCTTGGCAAACACATTAATTTTCAAGAAATTGAGGGCACAAAGTTGAAGCAGTTTAGAAATCAACAAGTTTCCAAAATGGTTTTATTACAAGGTGTTTGAATCCTTATGAATATTACTTAWTTTTTCCACAATATACTTGCATACTGGCTATCATTGTCTATGAATKATATTGCTATTTTATTTTCAGGTTCTAAGTAGCCTTTTTTATTCTAGTGCTAYATCTATTCAGCAATTACAGCATTTTCATTTCCTTTCCATGATTCTACAGTAGCTTGTAGGACAGGACAGAATCTAAATCCTCAGTGTTTTCTGTACTTGGCAGCCAACAACAAATTCTTTTATGAGCACTGCCATAACAGCAGGTATCAAAACTGAATCCACTCATAATTGTATTTTCTCTCCAAATCAGTATTGTAACTTCACCCTCTGCAATAGTTTATCTACTACTGACAGTGTTATTGGTTTCTTCTTTCTCACGTCTAAGGAAAGTTCAGATAAGGGCATTTATGCCTCCATTACAAATTTATACTTATTGTGGTATCACTGAAGTCTTATCTCAATTGAATGGATATAGTTTTTAAATTTTAGGTGTAACTAGTAATATTAAGTTTTTCAATGAATCAGGACTAGAATTTATCCTACTCGGCTGTCTGATTTACACGTCAAGTCATCGTTATTCCTCTAACCATGGAATTATGACCATAGAATTATGGTCTTGACTATTCTGTGAAAGCATTTCCAACTCATCAGGCTACGAGACACAAATTAACATCAGATAAATGTTAAAAGCTTTCCCATGTGATTTTTAACCCAGAGTATCTGAAAGAAGAGGGATTTCAAGGTAGGCTGTATCCAGTAAAATGGTGAGATGCTTATGTCCAAAAAATTCCCTAATGATTGCATTAAACTTTCCTATTGTTTCAGCATAAGCCACAGTTACTTACCCACTCAGTTTTTCACAGTGCTGAGACTTATATGAGTGTAAAGTGAACAAGGATCAATTCAAGTTCAGAACATAAAAATACCAGCCTAGAAGCAGTACTCCTTTCCTCACANAAAAAAAAAAAAAAAAAAAAAAAAAAAAAAAAAAAAAAAAAAAAAAAAAAAAAAAAAAAAAAAAAAAAGTGAAATAACAAATTCATGAGATGCATTAATTTCTCTTTTTGTACTGAATAAAATATAATAAAAAGAAAATAGTGCATAATGAAAAAAAGTAGAACAAATAAGACTTACTCCTTGGTGCCAAGAATTCTTTTCCCCATTGGCAGGAGATGAAAAGTGGAATGCTTCCGACTGTAATTATGACTAGCTGCACAAATGGTATGCCTGAGTAACATAAATGTCCACAACATCCTTATGACATGTCTCCCATGAACAGCAGCTCTACATAGTTCCTAAGAAAATGTTTGAACAGATTTTTTGTCATCTTATGATCTGCTGCTTATCACAGAGAGTGAATTTCCTTGCATAGAATATTTTCTTTACGTTCTAAAAAAAACTACACCGAAACGCCTTGTCCTTGGCATGATTTAAAAACTGTCTGTAAAGATCTATTGACTCCATTCCTGCTTTATACTGTCCATCAAGCTGTTCCCAATAAGGACATGGTGACCATACATGAGAACTGAATAKTGTATTCCTTCTTATCCAGAAATGATGGACTCTTCTCGAGTAAACTGTGAATTCAGTCAATGTGAAGGGTGACGTCTCATCAAAGTCAGTGGAGCTGTGCCATCCTCTATCAGCTGTGGATTTAACTCATGACTGCCTTGTCTGTTTTTGGCTGAGGGGCTCAGCATTGCTTTGAGACAGCCTACCTCAGAGATGTCTCACAAGCCTCCGGTGAGATCTAAATTGTAATAAAATTGTTATACACAAACGTGATCTAGGGCATATTGCCAAGTTTTCTTACAATTTCCAACTGTTCATTAAACACACAAATCACTCCTAAAGTCGCCTTCTATTATAAAACTCATCCAATATCCATTTAATTTTTTTTTTTTCAGAATATTTTTCAAATAATTTTCTTTTTCTAAACAACATACACAGTTGACAAGCCATGAATKATTATTTTGAGTTTAACTGAAATTTGTAAATTATTTACTTCAAAAGAACTATTCTACTTTGTTGACAACAAAGTTAATTGTCAACATAGATGGAAATGTGCAAACAGAGACAGCATATTGAAAAACAGACTGCAAACACACAAGGAAAGCTAGACTTAGATCACAGGAAACAAAATGTGTTTGCAGAATAATTTGCATGTAAACAAACATGATTTTAAAGAAAAACCAAAACAAACAAACAAAACCAAAAACACCCTCACAAGTTTGTTTATAGTCCTATCCTTATAAGCTATGACAAAATAAGCCTAAGTATTAAGGTGACCAGAAAATCTTTGGGAGATTAAGAATTAGTCCAATTAGACTATCTGACTAAATATAATTGGCTCTGATTGTTAATAGGATGCTGCAGAGAGCTGTCTTGACCTGAGGAAATATACAACAGAAYGAAATAAACTTGAATGCAAAGAAAAGTTGGAATCTTAATAAGATCCCAGGGCTGTATTTTACTGATGCACATGCTCTTATAGCTCGGCTTTGCTACCATTAGGTTTCATACCTCTAACACAGTTTGTCAGATAAATATTCCTCCTGTGAGAGCTGTAAACACCAGCCTTTCTGGATGATGGCGACTATGAAAAGTAGTTGGGATGAAGCAGTCACGTCAGTTAATAGCAAATGGATAAGTCATTTCATCCACAGTGTACTGCAGTGCAGAAGATAATTCATTAGGGTGATTCCCTCTGCTTATTCAGATGTGCATTGTTCTCATCCATCACTTGTATAGGATTGAATAACAGTACAATAGAAACAAAAGCCCTTGTCAAGGTGGAATGGGATTCTTGTCTAATACTAATAGGAATGAACAAGGTCAAAACAAAAGTTAATTTTGCATGCCAATTTGAAAAGTGCCAGTGTGTTCCTGGGTTGGAAAGTCTTTATGCCTGCATATGGTGTACATATCCAGTGAAACCTGTTAAATAATGTGTGTTCTTTATGCTCTTATTAAAAAGGCTCACTGTCATTTCAGCTCTAAGGCTGGGAAACAGAGCTCTGTTCCAGTTTGTCAGTTGAAGGATGGGTTGTTCCTGTCAGCAGTACTTGTCAGAGGAATGCAGGATGTATCTGTGCTATATACAGCAACTGCTTCCAAATGAGACTGCCTCACCTGAACACCTGGAAATTGCTTTGGCTGTTGTCATCCACTTTCTGTTACATCCAAATCTATCACACTTTATTCAAAACTRAAGAGGTCACCATGGCAACTTTGTATGCCTAACCTTAATAAGAAGGAGCAAAACATACATCATTTTGCCCTTAWAGTATTTTCTTAGCTGTTTATTTTCTTGACTTGGTAAGCGAAATCCTGTCCATTAGACACAAATATAAACAGAAAATATCTGGTACCAAATTTCCATTTTTTTCCCTGTTGTTTGCCATGAAAAYATTTTCTTTTTCCTCTTCCTCTTCTCCTAGAATTTAATATATGTGTGTAGTATAAATACATAGATAAGTTATATTTTGGGAAAGATGATGAAGAAAAGAAGCTATGAAAAATTCTTGAAAAAGGATACCAGTAAGTCAAGAGTTCTATTGAACAAGAARATTAGACATTTAAAACTAAGGTTTGCAAAATGATTTAAAAGCATTAGATACCCATGTCTGGTTGAATTAACTCCTTTAGGCTCTTTGGAAAAAAATTAGCCAAAATGGTTAACATAAATATAGATGAACAGGTATTTTTTCCCACAGAGAAATAAGGATAATAGGAATAAAACATCAAGCTTTAGGGCACAGAGCCGCTGGTAGCTGATTGGAATGTTTTTCCTTTCATGGACATACCGTAAGTACTCTCTTGGATTCCATTACTTGTGATCTATACATTAAAGGGATTTCTTTAATTATTGAGTRTACCAGTTTCAAGTTTTTATAGATAGCTTAATTCTGAGGTGCATTGCACTTATTTTTAGTTAGAAATGGGCAATATTCTCAAAATTTCTCARAAACCTTTGGAGATTATATTTCTGTCCCCTTTTGACTGCACGTGACAGACAGAGTACATATGTTTGCCTTTCAAAAGACTCTATGTCAGTAAGTGAAACTTCAGAGAATAATGAAAATGCTTTCAACTAAGATCAATACTCATCTTATTGGTCATACACCTCCMGGTTATCCTCATTGATGCTAATAATGGCTTGTATTTTCTGAACAAATCCATTTGCAGTGGTTTTGGCAAAAGCATGATTTCAAGAAAGTCCTTATCTTTCAATTGCTGTTTAACACACTGTTTTAACAAATTGGTATCAACCAGATTCAATTTTCACAATTTAAAATTGTTGAGTTYTCATTTTCACTACTTAAGCCATTTGTAGTTAAAAAATTTGACATTGTGTATTCTGTTCTCCTTGCTTTTATGAGCATGACATTACATAACTGCATAGGACTGTACACTCATGTTTTGACTACAATTTTCTTAACTCATTATTATTTCTGTATATTCCTGCTTAAACCAGTTCAGTGGATTTTCCTGTGCATATATTTACTTTATTTAAAATATTTTGACAGCCTACTAATAAAACAATAAACATCCTTTAGTAATTCTAATGATAAATATTTTGCTTAGGCATCTGAAAGCTATGAAATTTAARAGAGCCTTCAGAAGAGTTTTATGGTCACCTGTGCAGGCCAGTAATATAGCACAAGCACTTGTGGCTGTAGAGAAAAATATTATATTTGATGTTATTAAGGGTGTTAAGATGTTTGGATATCAGTGGTGAATTTCTCTGTTGTATCACAAATACGACTGATCTCTTGGAAAGTTTTGAAAGAAACAAGAATCAAGTTTCTAGGACTGCACAGTTATGCTTGCTTTCTATCTTCACAGTATAATTTGTTGAGAGGATAAGAGTTAAATAGAAAGATCATTATATGGTCTGTATATCTACTTTGGTAAGAAAAACAAGAAAAKATTAGGAAATGTTTATTAAGATATAGGAAACTACAAGTTATAGAATTCATATAAGATATTATTCTATTTCAGAATAAATTTTATCTACAGCTATTTTCAAAATAAAGTAAAAATAGGGTCAGCTTTTGAATACCATCAATTTAAATTAGACTGGCAGAATCTGGACCACAGTAAATTAAAGAGGAGTTATATGAAATATTGAATAGATTTTGATCATGGTATGAAATAGATACTATTTTATTTATGAAATGTATTAATTAATTCATTAAGAACTCGCTCATGGGCCTGACTACAAGGCCAGATGAAGCTGCAAGGCTAATTAAAACTTCTTTGCCTAATGATGCAAGGGTATTTGCATCATTAGGCTACTCCAGGGTAAAATTAGATAGATAGATAGATAGATAGATAGATAGATAGATAGATAGATAGATAGATAGATAGATA
>NW_026623455.1:1242598-1245166 GCF_030028575.1 Malurus melanocephalus
CACCAAAATAAATATAAATCCTAATCAGCTATATGAAATGTCAGTCTTTGAAGAAAAGTAGTGAATTTATGAAAGATAAAAGTTRTTTCTGAGTGTGTTATGCTCACTGTATAGAAATAGCAATTTTTGTATAGTGTTGCACATTAAGATTTCATAACAAAAATAGTGGAGTAACAATATATATGGCAATGTTTTGAAGCCTACCAGAAAATGRCAGCAATTACAAACCTTACAGTGGTGCTTATGCTTATAGAAAAGGCGTAATGTTTCTGTGAAAAATTTGCCACCTGTCTTTTAAAATTAGTTATTGAAATCTTCATATGTACATACTAACCCTTTCATTTATCAAATACTTAACTTATTTAGAAATTTTTATACTAATAGTGGATAATTTTTAATACTGACTTTCTTGCCATCAAAGAGTTGTTTCCCTTTTCCTTATATCCTGATATCTTTAACATACTGCTTTTCATAGTAATGCTAATGCCTGCCCACATTTTCACTTTACTCATCTAGTATGGATTCTTGCTTGGGAACTTACAAACATTTTCCCACATCCTCCAAGAATTTAGGAGAAAATCAACTGGAAACATTACACTGGAAACCTATTTTCTATATAAATCTGTATGTGGCTTCRTAGAAGTTAAGGTATGTTTCAGGTYAGAATAGGCTGACTTCCACAAGAGCATAAAAATATAGACAGAGGTCATAGGTCAGTCTCTAAAGYTGGCCTTCTGACTGAGAATGGTGTGAAGATGAATTGGGATGTGAGGGGCCTTTAAGTGACGGGGAAGTTGTTTCTACCTAAAATTGTCACTCACRTATTTTTAGGAAGGAGCAGAGAGGTCAGGAAGCTAAAAAACACGTTTCTTTATCTTTCTGTCTTTTTCCCCTACAGCATATTAAAACAGCTGCAGTGTTTCTGTTCAAATGTCCATCTCTGTTCCATTCTCTGCAACAGAATAGAAGTTTTTACATCTCATACATTAGAAAGTTAGGATGGTGTTACACTGGTTTACAGTCCTAGTTTTCTGTGAGATAAAAAGCTAGACGCAGCTGAAAAAAAAACCACAAAACCCTTAGGGTACTATTGATGCTATATTTCAGAATATAGAATTTGAAAGTTTTGTTGGATAAAAGCATTTGAGAACGTTTCATTACTACCCCAACCATTAATCTACACTATACAATTTAAACTCATGTGTGTACGTGAAGGTAAAGAACAAGTTGAGTCACATTACAGTCAGGGCAGTGTAACAGATTCTGAATTGTATTGGGTCACAGTGAATAAATATGGTAAAATAAAACCTTTATTCATATGCAAGGAATTCAGTGATATTTATTGTATATTTATTTCAATTTGAAAAGGTCATATGTAAGAAACGTGTTTATTTCCCAATTTGAAGAACAACTAAAATGTCAGTGGTTTGGAATTTTCTCCTTGAAACTTCTAACTACCAAGCAAATTCTTGAAGGAGGTGCAAGTGGAGAGAGAGGTAGAATGAAATCTAATTGCTTTCACAGTGTTGCTCCAATATTGTTTGTTGATTGGCCTCCTCCTATTAAATGAGTGAAAATATTTATTATTAAAATGCCAATGACCAGAAAAAAGGCACCTGTCTTCTGTCGTGGTCCAAAACTATGYGGTAAAAGCAATTCCTAAGAAGTGWCATTWTCCTATTATMACACTCTTTCCCTCTCATATATATTTTGGAGAGTGATGGGATTGTCCCAGTGTTAAGCGTGCTAGTCTGTAATAAAAAGACACAGAATCAAGAACCTGTGAGATTTGGAGCGTGAACTTGAACCTATTGCTCTCACATAAAATTTTCAGGCTTGTGCTCTTTCTATTTGTATAATTATTTTTAGCCTMATTTTTAATTGCTTGTAAGCTTAYGGTAATTYWAGTTGTAGCTATMCTAAAATATAGGTAAATTTCYCAAGTTTACTGYTTTCCATTTMTTTTTCTTYRCAAAAGAAGGATCTTAGTCTTGACAGTTGTGAAGGTCGTCACAGGTGCGATATTATATGCTGAAAAAACCTATGTTTGTGTTCATGATTTTTTCATTGTACATTTTTCGATATTCTTTACATTGTCTCAGTATAAGTTAAATTTCACCTTCAAATATGTGTGTCAATTCTATGAATTTTCTACAAGCTTGTTTTGCAATTGCCACTGAAAACCTCCAGCAGAAAAGCTGAAAGTTTTTTCCCTGAAATAAATGAAGACATGAAGACATGACATACACTATTATATTAGCGTAAAACAATGTAGTATATGTAATATTTTATTGCTTAAGAACAAAGAAAATTAATCTTTTTAGAAGTTRATTATAGAAATAACTGTAGAAAATAAACAAGTACCTTGATGGRTACTTGATGTAGTGATTGGTACTCAGTAGACTGTAGTTAGGGAAAGGTTACAGATCTAGGTTGCATATGATCCATATGGATCATATGGAATTGATCATTCAGTGGAATTTCAACTTTCTAACCATCCTTATTGAGTCAGTAAATTATTATATGCACTATCTTCACCCAATATCACTGTTGAATTTCCAGTCAACC
>NW_026623455.1:1246900-1249463 GCF_030028575.1 Malurus melanocephalus
TGATTAATCACTATTGTACTGCTGGAAGACAAGTAAGTGTCTAAGTTCAGTGGACTGGTTAGATAAAGTMGAATTTAGCCCAAATAATTGCTCAAAACTTAATATATCTATATTCAGAATGTTTAATATAAACTTTTTTGGCTTTTTCTTATTTATGAATTTCCCAGACTGAAGTTTGTGGATGGCATTTTAACTAATAAAATTGTAACAAGACATAATTATTTTCTTACTTTCCTTAAGTGGCCTATTTTGTGAAGAAATCGAAAATGTGACATAAAACACTGTTCTCAGTAGAMAAAATGGTTTATATTCATGAGAAAAACTAAGTCTTTTAATATTTAATAATTYCATAGGCCAAAAATAGGTCACTATTATTAAATACAAATAGATTAAGAACTTAACCTTGTAAAGGGACTGGAAAGGCTTATATGTGAGATATAAGGTCTAATCTCAAAATCATTCTGACATTGTGAGTATAGTCAGAAGAAAAAATTCAAGGTGTGTAAATTCTGAAGTCTACAAGAATGTATAACAGTGCATAACTCAAGAGACAAAAAGTACCAAAACCAGTTGATTTCTTGGTGCACATTGTTGGGGAGAGAGGAGTGTGAGAGTGAGTGAGTGTGTAGCATAATCGCATTGGGTGCAAAGTCCAAATTTGTTAGTTCTCAAAGAAACACCAATATCCAAATCCCCCAARGGGTTTTCATTTATTCTGCTTTGCCCATGATATTGACCTGCTATAGAAACTGTTCATATTTTGAAGGGCTACAACACACAAAGTCTGTATTCCCTAAAACTCGTTCCTTTTATTTTCTCCCATGTTCTGGTTTTCTTTGGTTTTTCACAAGCTTATTAAATTAATGGGTGTTCAAAAACCTGGTTTTACTCTGACATTATTTGCAACAAAATAATTACTGCTACCAGTCCTGCCTTATTAAATTGTGTAATTAATTAAATGTTGGAAATATGCACTTTAATATAAAGAAGAACTGCAGAAATACAACAAAATAAAGTTTGTTATGTAACAATTAGTCGAGGCTAAAGTAGGTCACTTTACCAGCAAGGCACAAATAACATGTTAAATGCAACATATATGTGGTATTTCCAAGCAGGAAAACAAAAAATATGTAATTAAACTTGAAAAAAAGCACACCAATATGAAATCCTTTGAGCATTTRACAATATTCTAGAAATCCTCAGTAATACAGTTGTACCTGACYCAGATTGTTCTGAATCATAATTTCCAAGCAATTCAAACATTTTAAAAATATATGTGTACMTATATAAAAAATATAAATACAGAGGTATAGTTTTATGTTGTGGGTTCAGCARAAATGGATATGGAAAAGTTTATCTCTTCCATAAAAATACTCACAATCTAATTTGAAAATAGCATTTTTGAGAACAGTCAATGATTCCCAAAGGGTTGTTATGTTCTTAAAATAGAGGAAGTCTCATAATAATGAATGGTCCAGAAAAGTTTGCCTCCTAATTCCTTTCCAGGACAAAAATGTCATGGCCTGATTTGTAGCTGAGAAAAGAATAACCATTCAATGGTAAATGAAAATCAAGTAATGATGAGACTGTATTGCTACTGCTGAAATTCTATACTCCTTCAGAATACTGATCAATTTCAGCCAGATTTATACAATGAAAACTGAATACCTCATCTCCAAAAGTTAACATTGCTTAGAGATTTCCATGGATTCCAGAGACTGTGGAATCAAAGAGAAGAAAGTAGACAGGGCACAGGTAATCATGATGATAGATTCAGAAATTATCTTCCTTGATGAATACCATGTACCTCATAGGAAAACACATCTCAGATTTGTAAAACCAAGGTGTTTTCAGGTTTTCAGGTGCTTTCAGAGTTCAGTTCTTATTTTCTTAGCAGTCTAATTTTCTTTTAGGTCATCTGAAACCAGGTCTTGCTGTTTGTGATGTAAAATCCTGAAATGTCAATAAATATAGCACACTGACACAATGAACCAAACTTCTTTTTCACCTCTAATGTTTCATCTTCTGTAATGTTAGTTATTTATTCACTTRGTTCTGTGAAACTCAGAATGAATACAAGACTAATCCTCATTCAAAATCACAAAACACTATCATTAGACTCCGTTCTTTTTCTAAATGCCCAGATAAAAGGTTGCAGGAAGAAGAATTGTAAGAATAAATACATCACAGTCAGCTATTGTTTATTTGCATTTATTGCCTTTATAAGTGTGTTGAAMCTTACATTACACTGGCCCCATGTTCTCTTCCTTTCCATTCTAGAACTTTGTAAATAAGCAGGTCTGTTACAGAAATATATTAGCTCTTACACAGTTCTCCACAGTATCAGTTTTCATAGCCTTATCTTGTTGACAAAATAATTTAGTATATGTTTTTATCTGCAGCACTAGTCTAGGATATTCTCACAGAAAGCAATAAGGAGAATGTTCCCATGATGTATTTGAATAAATAGACATGGTGGTCTCAGCAAATCTGGAACTGATTTTGTATTTCTTGAATACCTCAATAACATCATAATGAAACCACAGCCAGTAGATACCATTCC
>NW_026623455.1:1250923-1252685 GCF_030028575.1 Malurus melanocephalus
TTTCCTTTCCTTTCCTTTCCTTTCCTTTCCTTTCCTTTCCTTTCCTTTCCTTTCCTTTCCTTTCCTTTCCTTTCCTTTCCTTTCCTTTCCTTTCCCTTCCCCTTCCTTGAAAATGAGTTCTAATTCCAGAAATAGTAATAAATTAAACCAAATTATCAGAAATTTTGGATACATTTACTACTAAACTGTTTGCAGTGTAGCAAATTGTGTACTGTGAAGTAACAACAGAAACTCTTTCAAGTCTGTGTTGATCAATGTAATCCAATAACATGATGTAAATCATATAACACACTTGGATCACAGCTGTATCATATAATTTTGGTTACTGGCCATGCATGTCACTAATTGACACCTCAACTGATGGTTCATTATTTGCAATCTTCAAAATCTTTAATCTCTTCAAAGGRAAAAGATGCACAAAATGTACGACCCACCATCTTTTTAATGACTTACTTACCTGAAGCTACTCATACCACAATTATYAGGTTGTTAATTTCAAATTGATTTCATGAAAATGAGCCTGCTTTACTTTTTTTTTTTTTTTTCCAAAAAAAAGTCACCACCTTTTTTAACCAGAGAAAATTTTAAATTGTGACTACACACACCTTGTTCTCATATAAAGATACTCATGTTCACAGAATGCACTATTATACATACGGAATAAATTCACCTAACTGACTTCCATATGACTAAGAATTAAAGGAGGTAAAGACAATAATAAGACAATATTTCCACTTAAAAAATCAATCCCTCTACTAAGAAAACATATCTTAAGCTAGGTCTGCTAAAGTAAAACAATTACMTTTCTAAGACTTATAAACCAACTTTTTAATCTTAAAATCTACTAACTTAAAGAAGCAAGACAAAAGACCTGAAAATAACATTTTGGGCATTGGCCATCAGACACCTTTCCTAGATTTTAACAATTTGTGAGAAATAATTTTACATCCTTGCACCTTTCTAGGTATTTTTTGCTTCTTTTCCTTCTGCAGATGTGCATAGTGAAATGTGTTTTTCATTATGTTGACTATCTGATGGCTTTCCTGGTATTTTTCCTTTGCCTGTCTGTGTAAGAAATGTATATCTTACTAGAATTTCTGATAGTAGGATATATTTTCCATGGGATTTATTTAAAAAAATGACAGGAATAGTAGTTTCAATAGTTTAATATTGTAGTCTAATATACCCTTTCTGAATTTATATGTGTCTTGAATTGGATAGACTTCTAATTAAAGACTGTGTTCCCAGAAGGAAATTGAGTAAATTTCTAGGTAAGTAATGAATCCAAAAGGTAATGTAGCTGCACTGTTGGCCCAGAAGGGATTTCAGGATAGTTATATAACATCCCACAGAAGTTATGCTTCCTTCKTATTGAAGTGAGTCTAGAAAAAGACCACAAAGGTGTCTGAGGGCTTGAAGTGTTTGTCATATGAAGAGCTAAAAGAGGAAGGGCTTTTTATCCTGGAAATAGAAGGCTAAGGGGGAAACTTATCAATTTTCATAAATGCCTGACTGGAGGGAATAAGCAAGACAGAGACTGACTCTTCTGTGTCATGGCCACTGGCAAGACAAGAGGCAAGRAGCACAAAAATTATGCCTTTAAATGAGGCACAGATATCTGCCATCACAAAGTGATTTAGCACTGAGTGCTAAACTGGAGCTTTCTAACACTTCACTGGGTCCTGGATGTATCTTACCAATATGTTTGAAAAGCTGAATCTCCTCTCTCTGCCTCTCCAGAAAAATCAAATAACAATTTTGA
>NW_026623456.1:0-1433 GCF_030028575.1 Malurus melanocephalus
TATTCCAGCAGTCTGTAGGTAGGCACAGGGGCTTCCCCCGATGTCAACGCACTGGCTGCTGCTCCGGTCCRCTCCKGCGGARTGTCARTCGTGGCCTCCCGTCCTTCTCCTCCAGCTGAGATGTCCAAATCTCTGGGGCTTTAGATACTTTAACCCGAGTGTGATGGGTCCACCCGTGTTCTGCTGTCTTGACGGCTGTTTCTGTGGTCAGTAACACTTGGAAAGGTCCACGCTACTTCACCACTAGTGGTGCTTTTTTCCACTCCTTAACTAGGACCCAGTCTCCTGGTTGGATGTTGTGAACAGCAAAGTCCAAAGGCAAGGTCTGCGCCAGCTCAGCTTCCTGTCGAAGAGATTTCACAAGAGACAGTATCCTTGCCACATATTGTCTTAAATATACATCACTTATCTCTACCCCCCCACTAGGCTGAGAATTACAAGGGTAAGGAATCCCAAACATCTATTCAAAGGGAGATAATTTAATATCTTCCCTAGGCCTAGCCCTTATTCTCGCTAAAGCCAGTGGCAAAAGCCGTAGCCATGGCATTTTAGTTTCTATAACCAACTTCAAGAGGTGTTTCTTTATTTCTCCATTCATTCTTTCTACCTTTCCTGAACTCTGGAGATGCCAGGGGGTATGGAAGCTCCATTGAATGCCTAGAACAGCCATGACCCCTTGGAGAATTTTTCCTGTAAAGTGAGTTCTCCTATCTGAGTCTATTGCTTCCACAATTCCGTATCTTGGAATTATTTGTTCYAAAAATACCTTTACAACTGATCCTGTAGTCGCTGAAACAGTTGGAAATGCTTCTGGCCACCCTGTTAGCTGACATACTATTACCAGAAGATATTTAAACTTTGCAACTCGAGGCATTTCAGTAAAATCCACCTGGCATTTCTGGAAGGGACACACAGCCCAAGGCCTCCCTCCCYTGGCAATTTTCTTTGTAACCCTGTTATTGATTTTAACACAAATCAAACAACCTTCAATAGCTCGCTTTGCCAGAGTAAAAAGACCCACAGCAGCATACACCTTGAGGAAGGCTTCTGTCAATCCTCGAGAGCCCCAATGACTCCCTTCATGAAGTTGCTTTAATATTTGTAAGGCCAGAGCTTTTGGTATCYATTGTTTGCCATTTCTTGTAAACCAATTATCCCCTTTTTCTTCTGCTCCACTGTTTTTAATTATCTCAAGCTCTTCCGGCGGAAAAGACAATTTCTCTGGCAGTGGAGGGGCTACTGGGAGCAAAGGGAGGATCTTAGAGGTTTCTGGCAGCAGTGCAGCTTTCCGAGCTTCTTCATCAGCCAGTCTATTTCCTATTGCTCCTTCTGAGGACCCTGCCTGGTATCCCCTAATGTGTATTATTGCCACTCTTTTGGGCAAATTCACTACCTCCAATAGGCGAGAAATTAAACTCTCATGAGCTAATGTT
>NW_026623456.1:3357-4272 GCF_030028575.1 Malurus melanocephalus
CGGACCCACTTTAAAAGTTATCAAGGGCTCCTGTGTGGTGGGTCCCTGGTATAATTGGAGCCCCTGACACCCCTAACATTCCATCCCCATTATCCTCTGGACTTCCTCCTCCTGAGTATCCTGAGGATTCTGCTGTCTCAGCGGGCATTCATTCTTCCAATGCCCCACTGCCTTGCAGATATCACACTGATTTCTTCCCAACCGCTGTTTGGGTTTGCTCTCCCCCGCCGAGGGGGGAACACCTTTGCCACCTTCTTGTGGACAACCCCGTCCCCTCTGTCCCGGGGGCCCCTTTGGACCCTGTGATTTACCCCTCTGGGACTGTAAAGCTTCTGCCAGCACTTTTGCCTTCACTTTCACCTTTTCCTCATCCCTTCTTGCATATATCTGTTGTGTTTTTCTAACCAATTCCTCCAAAGGCTTATTCTGCCATTCTTCATCTTTCTGTACCCCTTTCCTTATATCAGGCCAGGAMTTMGTGACAAACTGTACTTTCAGCAATGTCTCAAAGGCTGGTCCCTCAGGATCCATCCCCCCGTGCTTCCGCAAGGCATCTCTAACCCTCTCCAGCCAATGAGAGGGGCTTTCATGCTTTTTCTGTTCTAACGACATAGCCTTAGCTATGTTGTTAGTTCTGGGAGCTGCCGATTTGATTGCTCTAATCAAATAAGCACGGTAATCTCGGAGGCGAGCCAAACTGGCCTGATTATTTGGGTCCCACTGGGGGTCCACCTGAGSGATTGCATCATCTACTGTAGGTGCATTGGGTCCAGCCCTCTCTGCTGCCTGTGGGTGCTCATCCTCCCACAGCTGCCGAGCCTTCTGCAAAATCATTCGTTTCTCTGATAACCCAAACAAAATCCCCAAAAGAAAATCCCAATCTTTCCATGTATAATCTGCATTTCCCAAATACTC
>NW_026623456.1:6438-8121 GCF_030028575.1 Malurus melanocephalus
ATGCTGTGCACCAGAGGGGCAGGGTTTGGGCGTGGCCAGAGAGCACGCCGCCAATTCGGAGCCAGTGGGGCAGAGCAAGGGAGGGAGGAGGCGGTGTCACGCGGGCAACATGGGAATTTACTACTGCGTAATAAAGGTCGTCATGTCTTCACGTGCCAATGTGGAGTCCATGCCTCAGTCGTTGCTGGGAGAGGATGAAWGGCCCCCTGAACGCTTAGTGGAAGTGCGTGGACTGGCTACCTATAGGCACCAGATGGGATTTGGGGATATCAAGCCCCAGTTTATATGCTAAATCATATTATAATGTTCCAAGCAGTTGTAGAAATAATAACTAACAAAATTGCTTGGGCACTGGAATTAAAAGCAAACCAACAAGGACAAGCAAGAGCTGCAGTGTATCAGTATGAGTTGGCTTTAGACTTCCGTCAGAGACTGAAATGTTATAGTTTATGACTTAAACATTTTCATGATGGATTTTTTTGCCTATTATTACAAAACTATACAAAAGTTGCAGAGAAAGCCACCAAAATCTTGAATGGGACCTTGGCTACACTGCTCACTGTCCGCTGATCAAAGATAAGATACAGAACAACTCAGAGCTGGGGAGAAGATCACATTCACTAAGGGACCACACTTAGCACCTTTTAGTGGGGTTTGTTCCCCCAGGGCTATCACTTGTCAGACCAGCACAGACCCCCACACCACAGGGTGGGGAGGGGAGAAGAGAAGCTTTGGGTGTGCCTGTGGTCAGAGGCAGAGAAAYGCCTGTCCTCTGCTGTGCAAAGGAGCTGAGCTGTGGGGCCTTGCATTCTGGGACAAGCTTATCCATGTGACAGTCAAGGGACTGTCATGGCACATCATAGACCCCCCAAAGGGGTCCCCAGACCCTATACCAGAGATGATGCAATAAATCCACAGTGTTRCAAGGGACAGTGTCAAACCAAGCCCCCTGGAGGGATGACACGTGGGCATTCCCAGCTGGCCCAAAACATATATTAATGCACTGGATTCTGTACTCTTAAGTGTGGTGGTGTGGCAGCAGCGGTGGGGAGCTGTTGTGGGTTAAGATTTTCTCCTTCTGCTTCCTTTCTTTGGGATTTTTTTTCTTTCCCATTTTGTTGCTGGGATACACTGATTGCTAGGCCATCCTTTTGATGGGTGGGCGATTAGTGAAGACAATGGAACCTATGCCCCACCTAAACGATCTTGCTAAGCCCTGGGAGGGGGTGTGTTTGTGTGGTGGGGGGTAACTTCACTTCCTTCACTGCTTTGCAGAGAGAAGGAGGTCTACCCGCTACCTGCTTGGGGGGGAGAGGTGGCCTGCGCTTTTTCTGCGGAGTCCAGCATCTCCGCTCATTGGGTTCCTGTTTGCTGCACTGTGATCTTCTCCCCTGTGCCTTGCCAGGGACCTCCTGAGATTCCAGCTTCAGGGGTGAGCTCTTCTCCATCCCGTCTCACAGCCRTGGGATTCTGCTAATCTCTTTGCTGTCCTGGGGTTTCTTGCTGTCCAGAGGAGCACTGAGATCGGCATTTTCCAGTGTGAGTTTTGCTGACGAACTTTTCTCCATCCATCCCTTCCATTATGTGTCCATCATTGTCGACACGGGAGATCTGAGCCAGCCGGGACCCGCGCCACAGCGCCCCCTGCAGCCGCTGGGGAATCATTGCACCTGCCTTGCCCAG
>NW_026623456.1:8898-13503 GCF_030028575.1 Malurus melanocephalus
AATAACGGGGATGCCGTCCTGGATATAGCTAAGGATATTAAAAAAATTGCCCATGTACCTATCCAGAAATGGGAATTGATGCTAAAAACTAACTGGTGGGACAATTTATTGGGAATAGAATGGTGAGAAAAGCTAGGCTTCTTCCTTTATGTGCAACAGCTGGTTTATTATTTCTTCCTTGCCTGATTCCCTGTTTCATTCAGCTAATCACCAGCATAGTCCAAGGTATGTGAGTATTAACAATGTCTGTGGACCCAAAATTGGCTACATCTAGAATGACACAAAAGATAATAGTGTTAAAGAGATAATACAGAAGACCCCTTTGAAGAAGCAAAATTATTTTGTGAAAAAAATGAGCGAATTGTGAAAATTGAAAACAAAAATTATTGCTCAACCCAAATGATTTATGAAAAAGAAGAGGGATTGTGATAAATACTTATTACAGTGTTTGCTTTTGCAGATATTAAGGGGGATGCTATGTGTTGTGCATTATAATATAATGTTGATTTTTGTAGAAGTAGTTTCATTATGCAGACATAGTTGTAAAAAAACACTAATGCTTTTATTTTTGTGGCTAACTGGCAATAATTAAAGTATCTCAGATATTGTTTCAAAACAGCTGATTTAGTTTTAGAGTTACTTGTGGTTAACTTGAAATAACTGAAAGATTATAGTTTGTGACTTAGGCATTTCCATGAAGAACTTCTTGCACATTATAGCAAAACTATACGAAAGCTGCAGAGAAAACCATCAAAACCCTGAATGGGACCCTGGCTGCACTGTTCACTGCCCACTGATCAGAGATAAGATACTCAGAGCTGGAAAGAAGAACACATTCACCGAGGGATCACAGCTGAGCACCCTTGGGGTGGGGACCATGCCAGATCTCTTGGCTGCCTAACCAGCACAGACCCTGACACCAAAACGTGTCGGGGAGAGAGGCTTTGGGGATTTAGAGGCCAAGCCTCTGATCAGAGGCAGCCCATCTTCTGCTGTGCAAAGGAGCTCATCTGTGGGGCCTGGCACCCCAGGATGAGCTGATCCACATAGACAGTCCGGGGGGTGTCACAGCCCATGAAAGACCCTGCTACAGACACTTCCACTGTCATCAAGTGTCATCTGCTGAGTCCACAGAACAGGGGGACACACATGACCCTCAAAACCACAAGCACAAGTGCACACACTCTAAACAGGCGGATCAGAGGAGGGGCCGTGCTTAAAAGTTTCTGGAACATGCAAACTATCTCTGGGAAATGTTTGAATCTGTATAATCATTTATTAATAGGTTTTTGACTGATGCAAGAGAAAGGGTACGTAAGGGGTATTGCCATGGTGAGCAGGGGAGCTTTATGGCTAAAGCACCCAGCGCTGCCAATTTTGCATTATTGCCTTTGTCCCCGATTGTCCCTTACTACATTTTTCAATTTCTACCAGGAGAGTGAGCTTCATTTCTCACACAGGGATTTTGRAGACTGGTCTCTATTCCTGGGTACTGATCGGGAATTTCAGGAATTTCAGGGCATTTCAGGGAATTTGAGAGGGGTCTCAGCAGGGCAGCATCCGCAGCTTGCAGTGGGAGAGGTTCCAGTTGGGGATTTCAAGATTTCAGGGATTTTGGGGAGGGGCGCTGGTTGTGGGGGCAATTCCGATTGGGAATTTTGGGGAATTTCAGGAATTTTGGGGAATTTTGGGGAATTTTTGGGGAATTTTAGGGAATTTTGGGAATTKGGAGAGGGGTCTCAGCGGGGCAGCATCCGCAGCTCATAGCGGGGGGCAATGTTGGCAAAGCCACTCTCCAGGGGGGTCGTGGGCACCCCCTCGGGGTGTCCCAGGGGTTGGAGCCGCAGGTTCTGTAGGATCGTGGTGAAGAACAGGAACAGCTCCATCCGCGCCAGCCCCTCCCCCAGGCACAGCCGTTTCCCTGTGGAGGGGGGAGGAAGTATCAGGGACCCCCAGAATGGGGGAGAAACCCCAAAAGGGTCTGGGGGATGCCTAAAGGGGTGACGGTCCCATATGGGGTGGGGAGGTCCCAAAAGGGGGATTCTAAAGCGTCTGGGAGTCCCCAAAAGGGTCTGGGCCCCCTCCCTCCAAAGAGATTTACAGAATTTAGGGGATCCCAAGAGGGATTTAGGGAATCCCAAAAAGATATAGGGGATTTTTCTCCTACCGGCTGAGAAGGGCAAGAAGGCCTCGTTGCGCTGGAACTGGCCCTTCTCGTCCAGAAAGTTTCCAGGGTCGAAGTTTTGGGGGTTTTTGAAGGACTTGGCATCGTTTAGGACCGAGCTGAGCAGGGGGTACACATCTGTGCCCTGCAGGGTCAGTTGTGGAGTCAGAGGGGCAATTTTGGGTTTTAGGAAGATTTTAGGGGGATTTCAGGGTGATTTTAGAGATTTTTTCAGGGGAGTTTAGGGGGATTTTAGGGTTTTTAGAGGGATTTTAGGGGGATTTTATGGGATTTTTTTAGGTTATTTTTAGGGGGATTTTATGAGATTTTTTTTAGGTCATTTTTAGGGGGATTTTATGGGATTTTTTAGGGGAATTTTATGGGGAATTTTATGGGTTTTCTAGGGGAATTTCAGGAGGAATTTCAGGGGGATTTGATGGGATGTTTTTAGGGGAATTTCAAAACTATTTAAGATTTTTTAAATAGGAGAATTTCAAGGGGATTTGGGGGGATTTTAAGGGAATTTCAAGGTTTTTTTTTTTTTTTTTGGGGATTTTTTTTTTGAATTTAATGGGAATTTCATGAGGATTTCTTGGATTTTTACAGGGATTTCCAGGCTTTAGGATTTTCCCCTCATTTTTGGGGTCAACAAGCCCTGGAATTCCATGTCCTGGGTCATGCAGTGCGGGACATTCATTGGGATCAAGTCAGGCAGGTTTTGGAGATTTTATGGGATTTTTTTAGGGGAATTTCAGGGGGATTTTACGTGGGGTTTTTTTTTAGGGGGTTTTCTGGGCGATTTTAAGGGCATTTCTGTTGGATTTCAAGGGATTTTAGGGGAATTTCAGTGGATTTTTTTTTTAATTCCAGGGGAAATTCAGTGGGATTTTTAGGTTTTTTAATGGAATTTTGGGCTTTAGGATTTTCCCCTCACTCTAGGGATCAGGAAGCCCCGGAATTCCGTGTCCCGGGTCACGCGGTGTGGGACATTCATCGGGATCAGGTCGCTGCAGCGCTGGATCTCRTGGATCGTGGCCTCCGTGAAGGGCATTTGGGATCGGTCAGCGATGGCCGGAGCCCGGCCCGACCCCACAACAGCCGAGATCTCCTTGAAAACCTTCTCTGGGGGGAGGGTGGGAAAACATTTGGGGTTTGGGATTTGGGGGTTTGGGATTTGGGGTTTGGGGAATTGGGGATTTGGGATTTAGGGTTCGGGATTTGGGTTATGGGATGTGATAGGGTTTATGATTTGGGATTTGAGATTTGAGAATTGGGATTTGGAGATTGAGGGATTGGGATTTTGGGATTTGGATATTGGGGAGGATTTGGGGTTTTGGGGTTTTGGGGATTTGGGATTTGGGGTAATTGGGGCAATTGGGGATTTGGGATTTGAAATTTGGGATTTGGGGATTCAGGGATTGGGATTTGGGGAATTGGGGATTTGAGATTTAGGATTTGGTATTTAGGATTCAGGATTTGGATGATGGGATGGGATTTGGGATTTGGGGATCTAGGAATTGGGATTTTGAGAATTGGAAATTGGAATTTGGGGAGGATTTGGGGTTTGGGATTTGGGGAACTGGGGATTTAGGATTTAGGATTTGGGTTATGGGGTGGGATGGGTATTGGGATTTGAGACTAGGGATTTAGCTATTTAGGGATTGGGATTTTGGGGATTAGAAATTGGAGACTGGGGAGGATTTGGGATTTAGGGTTTTGGGGATTTGGGGGATTGGAAATTGGAAATGCGGAGGATTTGGGGTCTTGGGATATGGAGTTTGGGATTTGGTTTATGAGATGGGATGGGATTTGGGGATTTGGGGATTTGGGGTTTAGGATTTGGGGATTTGGGATTTGAGATTTGGGGTTTTGGCATTTGGGATGGGGAAT
Organism: Malurus melanocephalus; assembly: GCF_030028575.1. NCBI lineage: Eukaryota > Metazoa > Chordata > Aves > Passeriformes > Maluridae > Malurus > Malurus melanocephalus. The sequence continues at coordinate 12,953 of NW_026623456.1, forward strand.
TGGGCTCTGGGATCCTGGATTTGTGTCTGGATCTCACCCTCGATGTGSGGATGCCTCATGAGGTAGAGGAAGCCGAAGCGCAGGGTGGAGCTCACAGTCTCAGTGCCAGCAAAGAAAAGGTTCAGGGTGGTCAATTCCAGGTTTTCCATTGTGAATTCGGAGTTGGGGTTGTCCTTTTCCTGCCAAAAAGTAGGGAATTTTGGCTCAAAATGATCCTGAAATCCAGGAAAACCACAAAATCCAGGAAGAAACCCCCCAAAAATCTGACCCCAAAATGGCCCTAAAAAAACAGAAACAGCCCCCAAATCCCACCCAGGATCCCAAAAATGCTCCAGATTTTCCATCATGAATTTGGAGTTGGGATCATCTTTTTCCTGCCAAAAAATGGGAAAATCTGCTCCCAAATGATCCCGGAATGCAGGAAAAACCCCAAATCTGGGAAAAAAACCCATAATAGACCAAAATCCCACCCAGAATCTCCAAACAAATCCCAAAATGCCCCCAGACGTCCTCCAGAACCCCCCCAAACCCGCCCAAAATCCGCCCAAATC
>NW_026623456.1:14144-22870 GCF_030028575.1 Malurus melanocephalus
ATGTATATTGAAAGGGGGCAAAGTGTGATAGAAGGGGGCGTTTCATAAGGCGTTTTCAGGGAGCCTGTACCTTTCAAGTACCTCAGCCAATGAGGAAAGAGAGAGGGAACTGCAGCCGGGAAATCTGGATAAAAAGAGGCTGCGTCCTCTATGAATTTGAGACACCCCATGGGAAATGCCCATGAGCTCTCCCTTTATTCATGAATAAAGTTGCGGGACTCCTCTGTCTCCTTTTTGGACATAAACCCCTGGTGCTTGTGGATTAATTTTCCTAACACCCCCAAACCCTCCAGAACCCCAAAACTCCCCCAAAACCCCTCCAACTCCCCCCAAAGTGCCCCCCAAGACTCCTCCACACATCCCCACCTTCTCCATCTGGATGAGGAAGGCATCGATGAAGTCGCGGGGGCTGTGGGAGTCGAGGGTCCGGGCATTGTCCTGCACACGCCGGGCAATGAAACGCCTCATCCTCGCGAGGAGCCGAGGGATACGACGGTGTGGGCCCGGCATGAAGCGCAGCAATGACTCGGCCATGTCGTAGAGCTGTGGGGGGAGCCCAAAAAATCCCCCAAAAAATCTCAAAATTGGCACAGAAATACCAAAAAGATCCCGAAAAAAAACTCAAAAAAAAAGAGCCTGAAAATACCCCCGAAAGTGCCCCGGAATTATCGTGAGAAATGTGCCAAAAATTGCCCTGAAAACATCTGGAAAATTCACCCAAATTCATAAAAAAAACACCCCAAAATCATCCCAAAAACCACCCCCAAAACAACCCCGAAAGCACCCCAAAACAATGCCTAAAACCAACTCCCAAACGACACCAGAAAACATCAGAAAACCTCAAAAACACCCCAAATTCATCCCAAAATCACTGCAAAAACACCCTGGAAACAGCCCAAAATACAGCAAAAACAACCCCAAAAAAAACCCCAAAACCACCCCAAATTCATCCCAAAACACCCCAAAACCATCCCAAATTCATCCCAAAACCACCCCAAAATGACACAAAAATAAATCCAAAACCACCCCAAAAAACAACTCCAAAAACATCCCAAGAAAACCCCCTAAAATTCACCCTGAAATCATCCAAAAACCACCCCCAAACACCCCAAAAATGAAAAAAAAAAATCCCAAAATCTCTACAACTGCAAGAATTTGGGATCTGGGGGAGTGAAGCTGTTCCCAAACCCCTCCAAAATCCCTGAAAATTGCCCATAACCCCCAAAAATTCCCACGTTTACCCCAAATCCCAAATCCTCTCATTCACTGCTTCCAAAAATTCCAGATTTTGGGAATCCCTGTGATTCCACTTTAGAAAATCCCTCAAATTTCCCCCTAAATCCCCCCAAATTTAAAAAAAATCCCCCAAAAAAATTTTTTTAAAAAGAAAAAAAAATCCCCTAAAAATTCCTAAAAAATCCCCCCAAAATTAAAAGAAAAAAAGCCAAAAAAATCAGAAAAATATCCCCCAAAAAAATTTTAAATAAAAAAAAAAACCCAAAAAATTTTAAAAAATTTTCCAAAAATTAAAAAAAAAATCAAAAAAATTCCCAAACAATTCCCAAACAATCCCACCTGGCTCCAGGGCGTGCTCATCTCCCGGAAGCTGTTGTTGATCAGCTGCATCATCTCCAGAAATTCAGGATCGTGGTAATCGAAGCGGCTCCCAAAAACGATGGAGCAGATGATGTTGGAGACGGCGCAGCTCAGCAGGAACGTGGGGTCGAAGGCTTTCCCTATGCAATTTTGGGGTGCAATCTGGCATTTTTGGGGTTTACCCAGATTTTTTTCCTCAGAAAAAAAAATATGGGATACCTTTGGGAAATTTTGGGGTGGTTTTGGGGAATTTTGGGGCAGTTTGGGGTGGTTTTAGGGTTGTTTTATGGGATGATTTTTTTGGATAATTTTGGGGTGCTTTCAGGGCCTTCTTGGGGTAGCTTTTGGGATAATTCTGGGGGTAAAATAAGCTTTCTTTTTGTTTGTTTTTTTTTTTTTTTTATTTTTTCCTGTGGAATTTCAGGGTGGAATCCCAGTTTTTTGGGGTTTCCCTGTGGAATTTCAGGGTGGAATCCCATGGGGTTTTTTGCGTTTTCTGGGATTTTTTTTTTTTTTTTTTCCTGAGRAGGCTTTTCCAGCAGAATCTGGGGGCAAAATCCCAATTTTTGGGGTTTTCTGGGATTTTTTCCAGGAAAAAAAGGTATTTGGGGGGATTTTGGAGAAGTTTTGGAGAATTTTTAGGGTGGTTTTGTGGATTGTTTCAGATGGGTTACAGTGTGGTTTTTGGGATAATTTTGGCATATTTTCAGGGGATGTTGGGGTTCTTTTTGGGTGGCTTTTTGGGATGATTTTTTGGGATAGTTTTGGGGTATTTGGGATAATTTTGGGGTATTTTTGCGGGTATTTTCAGGCTGGTTTTGGGGCTTTTTTGAGATGATTTTGGGGTATTTTTGCTGTGGTTTTTTGGGATGATTTTTGGGGATAATTGGGTATTTTCGGATCTTTTGGGGATAATTTTGGGATATTTTGGGGGTGGTTTTGATATTATTTTAGGCTGATTTTGGTGTAGTTTTTGGGGATAATTTTGGGGTATTTTTTGGGTGTTTTTGTGATGATTATGGGCTGATTTCGGTGCATTTGGGGGGACTTTTTCAGAGATTATTTTGGGATATTTTAGGGTGTTTTTTGGGATGATTTTTTGGGATAACTTTGGGGTTTTTCTTCTGTAGTTTCAGGATGATTTTGGGCCAATTTTGCTGCAGTTTTTTAGGATGATGTTTTTGGATCATTTCGGGGTATTTTGGGATCATTTGGGGGTATTTTTGGGTGGTATTTTGGGATAATTTTGAGATAATTATTGGTTATTTTTGGGGTGGTTTCTGGGATGATTATTGGGGATAATTTTGGGGTGGTCTTAGGCTGATTCCTATGCAGTTTTTAAGGATCATTTTGGGCCGATTTGGGCACATTTTCTGGGTTGATTTTCTGGGATAATTTGAGGATATTTTGGGATCATTTTGGAGTATTTTTGGGGTAGTTTTGGGCTGATTTGGGGCTGATTTTGGTGCATTTTGGGGGATTATAAAAATAATTTTGGGGTATTTTTGGGGTGGTTCTGGGCTAATTTTTGGTATAACTTTCCAGTATTTTCACTGTAGTTTTAGTACAATTTTGGGCTGATTCCAGTGCTTTTTTTTTTTGGGGGGGGGCGAGAAGGACCACTTTAGGACATTTTCTGTGTGGTTTTTTGGGTTCTAAAACAAAAAAAAATCCTGGAATTTTGGTACCCTGGGTTTTCTGGAACTCCTGGAGAAGCTCCTGGGCCTCCTCCTGTATCCGGCTCTCGATGCTCCTCTTGCCCATCCCGAAATCCCGGAGCACTGTCAGGGAGAAGCGGCGGAGCTGCCGCCAGCGCTCCCCGTCCGAGAAAACCACCCCTGGAGAGGTTAAAAATTATGGAAATCAGGAAAATTCGACAGGGAATGGGGAAAAATCCAGGGGAAATGGGAAAAATCCAGAGGAAATGAGGGAAAATCCATGGCGAAAGAAATATGGATTTATGGGAAGGGGAAAAGTTCATGGGGAATGGGGAAAAATCCAGGGAAAATGTGAAAATTCCATGGAAAATGTGAAAATCCAGGGGAAAGGTGAAATCCATAGGAAAATAAATTCAGATTTATGGGAAGGGGCAAAATCCATGGGGAATAGGGAAAGTTATGGGAATGGGGAAAATTCCATGGGGACAGAAATTTGGGGGGTCAGGGTTTATGGGGAATATTTTGGGGTGGTTTTGGGACTGTTTGTGTGGAGTTTTTGAGATGTTTTGGGGTGTTTCGGGGGTATTTTTGGTGTGGATTTGGTTTTTTTTATGGGGTGGTTCGGCTGTGGTTTTGGGATATTTTTTGGATTTTTTGGGAAGGTTTTGGGGCGGGTTTTGGAGTTTTTGGGGTGGTTTGGGTCTGTTTTGTGGTGGGTTTGGGGGGTGTTTTGGGGAGGCTTTTGTGATTTTTTTGGGATGTTGCAGAGTGGTTTTGAGGGTATTTTTGGGCTGGCTTTGTTTGTATTTTTGGAGTTGGGTTTGGGGAGGTTTTTGGGGTGGTTTTGGGACATTTTTGGGTCGCACTGTAGCCCCTGAAGGTGCTCTCAAGGGTGGGGGGTCTGGGATGATCTTGCGGTGTTTTTGGGATGGTTTTTGGGGGGGAGTTTTTGGTGTGTTTTGGGGGGTCATTTTGAGGTGGTTTGAGTGTTTTGTGGGATGGTTTTGGGGTTTTGGGGGTGTTTTCGGGGATTTTTATGGGATGTTTTGGGGTGGTTTGGGGATGTTTTTTGGGATGGTTTTAGGGTGATTTTTGGGATTTTGGGGRGTTGGCTGTTTTTTGGGCTGTTTTTGCAGCAGGAACTTTTGGGGTGATCTTTGGGGTATTTTGGGGTGTTTTTGGGGCAGTTTTTGGGGTCTCACCGTAGCCCCTGAAGGTGCTTTCCAGAGTGGGCATCCGCCCCCGCCCTGCAAATGCCTCAGCCTGCCCCACCAGAGCCTCGCGCACAGCCTCAGTCCCGCGCAACACCAGCACTGGCCGGGAGCCCAGCCACACCGTGAACACTGGGCCATACTGGTCACTTAGCTGGGGAGTGGTCAGTGGGGTCAGGGAGACCCAAAATCAAAAAAAAAAGCCTTGGAAAAAATGGCTTACATCCCAAGAAAATCCAGCCAAATTTATCCAAATCCCATAAAAATCCACTCAAACTGAGTCCAGCTGAACTGTGGACACTGGGTCATACTGGTCATTCAGCTGGGGAGGGGTCAGTGGGTCAGAGAACCCCAAAATAAAAAAAAAAAAACCTAAAAATCAGCCCAAATTCACCCAAATACCTGAAAACTGACCCAAATCACACAAAAATGGCCCTAAATGGACCCAAATTCCATAAAATTGCAACAAAATCCTACCCGAAACCTCCCCAAATTCCCCTAAAAACCCACTAACTGCCCCAAAATTCCCAAACATCCCCAATATTACCCCAAAATTTGCACCTGGAGCAGGAACTGGAAGGCACTGGAGGTCCCAAATCCACCCCAAACCTCCCAAAATTTCCTAAAACCACCCCAAAACTGCCCAGAAATTTCCCAACTTCCCCTCAAAATTCCCCCAAAAATTCCCAAAAATCTGCACGTTGAGCAGGGATTGGAAGATAAGGGAGGGTCTTAAACTCCTCTAAAATGCCCCCAAAATCGCCCAATTTCACCCCAAAACTCCCAGGAAAAAAAAAAATGAAATTCCCAAAAATTGCCCAAAATCCCCCAAATCCCCAGCTTGAGTAGGGATGGGAGCGTGTGGAATGGGGACACCTGGAGCTGCCCAACACCTCCGAACCCCAAACCCCCCAGAAAAAAAAACAACCCAAATCTCCCAAAAATCCCCAAAATTCCTCTCCTTGATCAGGGACTGGAGGGTACAGAGGGGGTCCCTCCAACCCTTCCAAACCGCCCAACCCTCCCTGAAAATCCCCTAAAAACACCCTGAGATCGCCCTCAAATCCCAGAATTTCACCCCAAAAATCCCGGAATAAAACTCCGAATCTCCCAAAATTCCACAAAATCCACAAAAAATCCCGAAATCCCCACCTTGAGCAGGGACCGAAGCGTGCGGAACGGGGACACCTGCAGGAGGTTCCCGAGCAGCGGCAGCGGAGGAGGGCCCGGCGGGAGCCGTGCGGCGGTCGCGCGATGTCGCGACAGCAGTGACAGCAGCGCCACCAGGGCCAGCAAGACCACCAGGACGGGAGCCATGGTGGCGCTTGGAGACACCTGGGGACAATCCCCGGGGTTTAAAGGGGGCGGAGGTGGCACCCGGAGGGCGGAGGTGGCACCGGAGCGACCTCTGTCCTGGCCGAACCGGGGACGGCACGGGGACCCTTTCGGGACATCGGGGGAGGGTGGCACCAGCACGGGGACAGGAGTAGAGACAACGTGGGGTTGGGGCAGGGTTGGGGACACTTTGGGGACACTGACACCGTGGAGACACCATGGGGACAGATCTGGGGACATCGGGGACAATGCCGGGGACAACGTGGGGACACTGTGGGGCCAGTGACACCACGGGAACAACTTGGGGACAGCGGTGGGGATGCTTCGGGGACACTGTGGGGACACTTGGGGCACCGTCTCCAACCCTGTCCCGGTGTCCTCTGCGGGTGGCCCCGGGCCAGGATTGTACCCAGAGTGGGAGGGAGGGAACAAAGGTGACACCTATTGCACAACCCTGCGGACAGGAAGCGGGTAAAGGGGACAGGGGAGGGGACACGGGGACATGCAGGTGACCGGTGACACGCACACGTGACACCGCTGGCCCCGTGTCCCCGAGAGTGTCCCCAAAGCTCGGAAGTGTCCCCAAATTCTGGGGTCCTCCGGTCCCATTTGGGGGTCCCCAATCCCATTTTGGGATCCCTCTGTCCCGTTCTGTCCCTGTTCTGCCCCTGTCCTGTCCCTTTTTGGGGTTCCTCTGTCCCATTTAGTGGTCCCCTGTCCTTTTTGGGGTCCCTGATAACATTTCAGGATCCCTGATCTCATTTTGGGGTTCTCCTGTCCCGTTTTGGGTTCCTCACCCAACCCCACCCCCCCCATCGTGTGCGGTCAGAACTTTCCATCATTCCCGGAGCCTTCATCCCATCCCCTCCATCCCATCCCATCCCATCCCATCCCATCCCATCCCATCCCATCCCATCCCATCCCATCTCATCCCATCCCATCCCATCCTCCTCTGCTATCCCAGGACCTTCCTCCTCCCCCCCACCTCCTCCTCCTCGAAACAAGAGAATCCCCTGACCCATCCCTCAGGCTGTGGGGTGCGCCGGCTTCAGGAGATCCCTCCAGGAACACAGGGGACATTTTCCTGCATCCACACGCATCCTGGAGAGGGCTCTGAAGAAATTTCCCCAGGTGAGGTCTCAGCTCAGAGTCTTCCCAATCCTGATTCCCTTTATCCTGTCCCTTCCTGGCTCCTCTCCCCTCAGTACCTGCAGGCAGCGCCCTTAGCCCTGATGAACTGGGAGAGGAGCTGCTCATCAGCAGAAATGTCTTTTTGAAGCTCTTCTTGGTTTCCAGGAGCTCCCTCTGTGCCAGGAGCCCRGCCCAGCTCAGCAGCAACAGCACCAGGGCTTTAATGAGCCTCTCAGGGCTTTGGTATTGTTTACATCAGACTCAGTCCCTGAGAGAGTTAAAAAAACTTCTCAAGAACTCAAAGTAAGATTCAAAGTCCAAAGTTTCTTGCAGTATTAATGGGTCCCACAGAGGGACATGACTGAGAAAGTGTYTCCAGGTTCCAATAAGAGCAGAACACTGGAGGCAGTGATGACAGGTCGGGACAAACAAGGGAAAGGTGTCTCTGGTGTGAGCAAACTTGGATGTGTTTCATGGGTCCAGAGGGCCCAGCCAAACCTTAACTCTGTGCTAAATGGAACCAGGACATTTCCCATCTCTTATTCTGTACCATCTACCTATGCCCAGATCCTACATCTTCCAATCAGACACAAATACAGATATAGGTATAGGTATAGATAAAGGTACAGATATATGTATAGATATAGATGCATAAATATAGATATAGATGTAGGAATATACAGATATAGATACAGATACAGGTATAGATATAGCTATAGATATAGCTATAGATATAGCTATAGATATAGCTATAGATATAGCTATAGCTATAGATATAGATATAGATATAGCTATAGATATAGATATAGATATATAGATAGATATAGATGTATACAGAGATATAGATATATACAGAGATAGATATAGATATATACAGATATGGATTTACACAAGCACGAGTATAATTTCCAAGCTCAACGGTCATCCCTCCAAGATGTCTGTGAAGTCCATTTAGTCCACGGCTATGGGTTCTGTCCATCCTGGCTATCTCCCAGGGCAGCAGGGTGGCTGTGCTCTCGACTGGTGGCCGCARCAGGAGCTCATGACTGGTGTGTCTGGAGCTGTCCATCCTCACTGGCCATGGCATTTATAGCAAACAGTGTCAGTGTCATTCAGCACCCAGTGTTAAACAATTCAACAGTACAGACTGTTCTCACCCCAAAATCAAAGCCCCTTGAGGGACGCATCATGTTTCCTCATCTCTCTGCATCTCCCACCAAGTGCACCCAGGCCCTTGTGCAAAAACAATTCCTGGGATGGGTTTGCCTTTACTCAAGGCAGAACTGATCCAAACTGGCATCCCTAATGCATTTCTCATAGGCATCACCATTATCCCCCTTCTGAGGCACATGGAGGTTTGGATTGGGCAGGRCCAGCTGTGCTGGTGGAGCCTCCCGTGTTCACTGACCACATGGCTTTTGCTAAATGCAGCTCCCAGTGTCCCACCACCCAGTGTTTTCAAGGTGATTTTTAGCAGTCCCTTGCACTGTTCAGCTTCCCCAGGGCTGGTGCCTGACAGGGAATATGAAATACCCACTCAGTCCTGTGCTCTCTGGCCCAGTTGTCCATGAGGCTGGTTTGGAAATGAGTCCCATTTTCCCACTCAGTTCTTTCTGGAGGCCCTGTCCCCACAGGAGTTGCTTTTCCAGGCTCAGGGTGGTGTTCCAGGCAGTGCTGGGGAGCACAGGGTGCGTCTCCATCCATCCAGGGGCTGTTCCCATCATTGCCAGCAGCAGTGGTGGCCCTGGCTGGGCTGTGGCGCTGTGATGTCATCGCTCTGCCAGGCGGCCCCCCC
>NW_026623456.1:23040-31415 GCF_030028575.1 Malurus melanocephalus
CCCTGCTTGATCTCAGCACACATTCCACAGCCATGGATAACCGGGAGATGGCTTCCATGGGTAAATCTACACCTTACTCACCAGCCCATCTGGAGGCTGCATCTCTTCCCTGGTGACCTGAGGTGTCCTGGGCCCACTGAGCCAGAAATGACTCATCCTTGTGGGGCCAGTGCAGACCCACCTGAGACACTTTAACCCTGGCAGCCCCATCCCTCTGTCCGTTGTTGCAATGCCCTTCAGTGCCCGACCCTAGGGCCTGTGAACATCCACAGGAGGGATTTTCACAGCCACCTTCTCTATCCAGGCAGGGATGTCTTGCCCCCGTCCAGCTGCCCTGAAGTGTTTCCCTCTGTGCTGCCAATTGTCCTTTTTCTATGGTTCCAGTCACCCTACGGAGCATTTCCCACTATGCCCCAGTCAGTGCAGAGGGGCAGCGCTGTCCCTTTCTCTCACTCAGAGCTCCACGTGATGTAGGGACATTAGAAGTTACAGGGTAACTTGTTAGAAACTGCTTGCTAGACAGTGTAAATTGCTTACTCAACATTGATTGTGTTTGTCAAAGCAGAATGAGAAGTAAAAGATTATTGACAAAAGCAGGGACTGTGACCCAGCCTGTATTTGTGGAACCGCTGCTCTGGTCAAAACCAGAGTTGTTTGGACTTGGGCCAGGCACCCAGAGAGCATGCGCAAGAGAGAAAGGTGAAAAGTTCAAGACAAGAGGATGAGTATTTTACTTCCTCCCGAGACCCCTGGAGCCCACTACCAAATAACACTGCACAGGCATGACCACATGGAAATGACTTTTAAACTCATTATAATACAAAGCGGGGATAGGTCATGAATATGTATAGGCGAATTGCGAAACTCAGTGAATGTGTAACATGTAACCTGATATATACCAAGCAATACCCGTGCCGGGGTGTGGACGGCTTTGAGGAGTACCTCCCGCTCACCCAGTGCTGCAATAAACATACCTACTTCACAACTTAAAATTATATAAATTGCGGAGTCTTGCTCAGATAATTTTTGGATCACATGCATGGTTCCAGCATTGCAGTGACTGTGGGAAAGGGGCACCCCACAATGGGACATTTCTTGGTCAATATAGACACAAAGAGTGGCAAGCTGTCTGTGACTCGGGTTTGGTCCTGCACCCATTGATGTGGTTTGCAGGGAGCTGCAGCATGGCATGGCCCTGGCTCTGCCTGGGAGCGCTGGCTTAGGAGAAGGTGCTGGTGCCAGCTGGCCCAGGGAGCTGCAGTGGATGGGGAACAAATCCCTGCTGGCTTCCTGCCCCAGGGTGACACTGCAGAGCCTCATGGGACTAGGCAGSCATTGTGACACTGTGGGGCCCCAYGGAACTGGTACCGAAATCGACCAGACAAAAACTTTCTAACAYAGTTTGAGTATTAGAGAGCAGCCATTTTTTATTGTAGTACTAGTTACTCAGGGGACACTTCCTCTAATCGAGTGCCCCAAGCATTGGGTGAACAGAGTTTTTATCACACACACAGACTGCATATTCATGAGCTATCCCCGCAGTGGGCGCCGGCCTGGCCGGGGCTCCCGGGCAGGAGCAGCAGCAGCGCCGCCCCTCCCCACCTTCTCCTGCCTTGGCTGCTCCTGTCCCCCAAAGCCTCAGCAAAGGGGCACTGCCGGGCATGTTCCCGGCTGCCATCAGCTCCTGCTGGGGCCCATCCTGTCTGCTCCAGCTGCTGCCACACAGGAATCGCTGCCGAGGCACAGATGGACACGCAGAGCGGCCGTGGCAATGGCCAGTGAGTGTACAGCTGTGCGGGGGTTGTGTTTGGGATTCTTGCAGCCCCTGTGCCAACAGTGCCTGCCCTGCTGGGTCTGTGCCATGCACGGGGCCATTGTCTGAGCCCCGCAACCCCCAGCTGCATTCCCGCAGTGCTCTGGGCTGCAGCTCAAAGCACAGCTGCAGGGGCTCCTGAGTTCCAGCTCTCAGGCTGCAGCACCAGGCTGGGATGTTCCTCAGGAACATTTCTGTGTTCTTGGAGCCACCACATTTGCTATGAAGTATGACTTAGAAAGCAGAGAATAAAATTGGTTGGACAATGCTGGGTTGGAGTTGCTGCTTCACCTTTCTGTTCCTTGATTTTGGGCAAACAGTTGCATTTGTGGCTGGAGGACGAGGTGTGATTAACAGGGTTCTGGAGGGTGTTTTTTTAAGGAATGCGTGCTGGAAACTGTTTCCTAACCTGGAAAATGGGGTCACCCACAGAAATTTTAAAGTTTCAAAATTATGCCATTACTAAGTAGTGGAAGACCCAAAGAAGTTCCATTTTTGCCATCTAATAAAGCATTTCTTGAGGATTGTCCTGATCTTAGTGTGGCACACACAGAGGATTTGCCTTAGGACAGCACACAGATGGGTCTGGCTAATCTTGGCCTCTTGTGGCTGCCCCTCATGTGCCCCTGCTACACTGGGGCTGGGTGGTTTCCTTCCTGTGGAGACCATTGTGACACTAAAGGGCCTCGTGGGACGAAGGAGAACATTGTGACAGTGTTGGGCCTCATTGAAACCAAGGGGATCATGTGACACTGCAGGGCCTTGTGGGACCAAGGGGTTATTGTGGCTCTGTGGGGCCACGTGGTCCCAAGGGGCTGGTGTGAAGCAGCAGGACTTTTTGGAGCCAAGGGGCCATTGCTGCATTACAGGGCCTCATGGAAGCAAAGGGCCACTGTGATCCTGAGGGGCACCATGGATCTATGGACATCATTGTGACATTGCAAGGGCCCATGGAATSATGGAGAATATTGTGACACTGGGAGACCCCATAGAACCAAAGGGCCATTGTGATCCTGCAGAGCCTCATGGAATGAAGGGAACRTGGAACAGATCTGGCTGGCTTGGCTTCTTGGGGGCTGCCTGACAGGTCCAACTGACATTCAATGCTGAGGGCTGCTTCTCATCTGCCCCTGCAACAATGGAGCTCCATGCTTTGCTTCCTTTGGAAATGAATTGTCCTTCTCCTCTAGGTGTCCATGGCTGAAATTGGTACTCCCCCTAACAAATTACATAAATGCAATTCCATAAATTCCATATAAAAGCTGCCAGCTCTGACTGCCTTAGCCTCTGGCGGTCACTTCTCATCTGCCCCTGAAATACTGGGGGTCTGTGCATTCTTTCCTATGGAAAAGAACTGGCATTATTATTCAGGGGTCATGACCAAAATTTGGCATTCCAAATTCCATATTTCCCAGGATTGGTCCCAGGTGCCAGGACAGACGGGTCTGCTGGCTTGGCCTCCAGAGGGCTGTCTCTCATCTACCACCAAACATGGGCTCTGTGTTTTTCTTCCAGGGGAAAAAAAAAGTCCTTCTTTTCGAGGTATCCATGGCCAAAATTGGAATTTGGCCTCCAAAATTACATCTGTTTAAGGATTGCTCCCAGGATAGACAGGTCTGGCTGGCCTTGGTCTCTGGTGATTTTCTCAGACTATGAACAGAATGTGTTCATTTGCAAACAGCTTGGAGAGGGCCCAGAGGTCTCTGAAGGTTGGTCTTGGAGACCTCAAGCACACAAGCACTATACAGGGGCAAAAGAGCTCTGTGCTCAGTGAGGTGGAGACTGAAGACTGTGGAGGAGAGGCCTGGGACTGCTTGAAGGGAGGTTTCAGAGATTGTGGATCCTTTGGACACAGTACAAAACAGCTGGAGGAAGAAAGAATTAATGCAGAAAGAAAAAGTGTAGCTGAGCAATGAGGGAGGGACAGGATCCGCCTTGCCAGGGGCTGGGGCTCAGGGCTGGGCCCTCTGGACTCATGAAACACATCCAGGTTTGCCCAGCACCAGAGACACCTTTCCCTTGTTCGTCCCGACCTGTCATCACTGCCCCCAGCGTTCTGCTCCAACTGGAACCTGTGGACACCTTCTCCGTCATGTCCCTCTGTGGGACCCATTAAAATTTCAAGAATCTTTGAAGTTTGAATCTGATTTTGTCTTCTTGAGAAGTTTTTTGAATGCTCTCTCAGGGACTGAGTCTGATGTAAACAATACCAAAGCCCTGAGAGGCTCATCAAAGCCCTGGTGCTGTTGCTGCTGAGCTGGGCTGGGCTCCTGGCACAGAGGGAGCTCCTGGCAACCAAGAAGAGCTTCAAAAAGACATTTCTGCTGATGAGCAGCTCCTCTCCCAGTTCATCAGGGCTGAGGGCACTGCCTGCAGGTACCTCGGAGGAGTGAAGCAGAGAAGGTTGAAGCAGCTGGAAGGACAATTCTGAGCTTATTCATGGAGAAAACTTCACAACTTTTGGCACAGTGAGTCTCTGGCTGCAGAGATCTTCTCGAGCTGACCTCTGACACGACTAACAGGACTGTGAGGACAGCTCTGCTGATGTTTGTGGTTTGTGGAAGGATGTGCTACAGAGCAGGGCTGCTCTGGGCACTGTCAGAGGGACAGGGCAGGATGGCTCCTGCTGCCAGGGACAACTGCAGGCTCTGAAGGTGGGGGTGCAGCCAGGGCTGCCCAGGGCTGTCCTGCAGAGCAGCTHCTGCAGCCCTGAGGGCTCTTTGCCAGCCCAGGGGATCTGCCACCTGCCAGGGGCAGCTCCCAGCCTTCCTGGGAGCTCCCCATGGTGCTATGGGGAGAAGTTGGAGGGGGAAGGAGTGACCTCCATCAGGGCAGATTCCTCCTGCAGTGGTGATGGTGCTGCATGGCCAGGGCTGCTCTCAGCTTTCTCACCAAGGAAAGGCAAAGGGGCTCTCAGGTTTGGATCTGTCCCTGAGACTCCTGCACTGTCACCCTGGGGATCAGCAGATCTGCCTCCAATCTCCCTCAGAAAGCGCCTCCTCAGCCTCCTCTCCCTACAGACAGCACCAGCAGCACCTTGGCTTGCAGCATTTCTGTTTGTCTGCTCCACCCTTAAGCAGCTGGTGCCAGGGAGATGCCCCTTTGTAGTGCCCTGTGGTGGGAGGGGTCTGCAGGGCAGAGCTGAGCCCCCAGGGCTGGGCTGGGCTCTGGSAGCACTGGCAGGGACAAGCCTTGGATACAGAGAAACAGCTCCCAAAGGGCGCAACTCAGGCAGCAAAGAGACAGAGCGACCCTGGATATCCCTCTTTGTGCAGCTGCACAGGGAAAGAGAGAAGAGTTTAGAGAAATTTGCTTTGAAATTGGAGCCTTCAAAAAGTCCATTTCATTTTTCAAGCACGTTTTAAGTGCGATCGAGGTGTAATGAGCAAAGGGCGCCTGTGTGGGGACGAGCAGGTCTGGCTGCAGTGGGGCACAGGGAGGGAGCCCTGTTTTCCCTCTGGGCTCCCCAGGGTTCAGGCTGAGAGCAATGTTGAGGGATAGGATTTCTGTCACTTCAAAGAAAGGGGAAGTAACTCAACAGCACAAACCCAAACTCAAAAAAAAAAAAAGTTTAGCAAAATTGTCCCAAAGGAGGAGAAGCAATTTTGAGGGGATTCCTAAGAAAATAGCATAAGATTGACTCAAGGGAATCTGTCTCAGCTTGTCAATGCCTTCTTTCAACAATCCACGATGCCCAGAGTGAAGAAATGTCTAACAGCAACTCCATCAGCCACTTCCTCCTGCTGGCATTGGCAGACACGTGGCAGCTGCAGCTCCTGCACTTCTGCCTCTTGCTGGGCATCTCCCTGGCTGCCCTCCTGGCCAACGGCCTCATCATCAGCGCCGTAGCCTGCGGCCACCACCTGCTCAGCCCCATGTTCTTCTTCCTGCTCAACCTGGCCCCCACTGACCTGGGCTCCATCTGCATGACTGTCCCCAAAGCCATGCACAATTCCCTCTGGGACAGCAGGCACATCTCCTATGATGAATTTGCTGCACAGGTCTTTTTCTTTCTGTTCTTTATGTCAGCAGAGTATTTCTTCCTCACCGTCATGTGCTAAGACCGCTACGTGTCCATGTTCAAACCCCTGCACTACGGGACCCTCCTGGGCAGCACAGCTTGTGCCCACATGGCAGCAGCTGCCTGGGCCAGTGCATTTCTCTATGCTGTCATGCACACGGCCAATACATTTTCCCTGCCCCTGTGCAAGGGCAATGCCCTGGGCTAGTTCTTCTCTGAAATCCCACACATCCTCAAGCTCTTGTGTTCCAAATCGTACCTCAGGGAACTTGGGCTCATTGTAGTTAGTGCTTTTCTGTTATTTGGCTGTTTTGTRTTCATTGTTTTCTCCTATGTGCATAGCTTCAGGGCTGTGCTCAGGATCCCCTCTGTGCAGAGATGGCACAAAGCTGTCTCACCTGACTGTGGTCTCCCTGTTTATCAGCACTTCATTTTTTACTTACCTGAAACCACTTTCTATGTCTTCCCCATCCCTGGATTTGGTGCTGTCAGTTCTGTACTCGGTGGTGCCTCCAGCCCTGAAACCCCTCATCTACAGCCTGAGGAGTCAGGAGCTCAAGGATGCCCTGAGGAAAATGATGACTGGACGATGCTTTTCAGAGTCCAGAGTGTGCCTACTCACTTCTGTGAGTGGCTTCCAGTGCATGTCATGACAGGCCAAGCCTGTCCTTACTGAAATTTGTTTTCTTTATTTTGGGGATCATTGACGAATGAGCTGTATTTTTTTGTTCCCTGTTGCAGTTAAGAAAGAGCCTGTCATGATTGACAGGACCCTGCCTTGTGTGTCAGGCTGTGATTGGGTTAAGCAGAGCCCATGGACACTATCCAACCCAAGAGATGTGATTGGATGAGAAGCCTCATGGGTGGTGGCCCCATGGAGCCAACAGCCAGTATGTGTTTAGCCCGGAAGTTTATGGTATAAAGGAATACAGCTTTTGAAAATAAATGGAAAAGTAGGATTTCTTTGAACCATCAGATGAGTCCGTGTCCTTTGTCCCACCATTGTCACAAATGGCTGTCCATATTGGGCATATCAGGCACGAAGGTAAAAGGACACCCAGTCACAAGTGGTGCCCCATGTGAGGACATTTCAGGAAGAATGCTCCAGTGACAACCCCCACTGAACCAGGATGAATAGAAGCTCGGATAAGGCTCAGAATCGTGTGCACATCGCCCCTAAGATAAGCAGTGGGGAGGAAGAAATGGGAGGAAATATGTCTCTTGGGCACAGAGGAGGAGCCAAGACTTAATAAGTTCTTGGGTTCTCTCCCGCATTGGCAGAAGCAGAGACATTTCTGATATTAAATTATGTGCCTGGTGGCTAGGTGTCCAACACATGTAATAGACTCCTCACCTAAGGACAAGTTTTGTGGTTAAAAACTGAACAAGACAGGAAAGCAGCCAGGCATGGGACAAAGACAGTTTTATTCTTTTGGCAAAGATCATGGCTGCCATTCTTTCGTGTGTCTTGTCACGTGGGAAGCCAAGTGACTTCTGGGGAGACTAGGGCAGGAACCCACCACCTTGTGGCTTCAGGAGCCAGTGCGCCGGAACCCAGAAACCCCACACACTCACACGGCAGTGACAGAAAATGACCAAGACTTTTAATTTCCAAGCAAGTGGCATAGCTTGTAAGTTGATACCTATGGTTTGAGTCAAAGTGACAAGGTGCTTATGAGGCCTATTGATTGAAAACTTTTTATAACCGTTTTTTTATATATTATCAATGTAGAATGTAATTTCTTTTAACATATTATTAATATATAATGTAATAGCTTTCAATATATTATCAATAATAGCCTTTTCATATATTGTTTTAAGTTTTTATATAGGGTATTAGCAATGTATAGTGCACCAGCTGGATGTAATCCAGCCAGCTGGATTAGTACGTGAACATGTAAAATCACCAAGGAGCATAAATCAGAAAAAGTTCTGAAGAAGTAGAAAGGTAGATGCTATAATAAGGAATAGTAGAGAGCACTAATGAGAACTTKGCAGAGGTACAAGACAGTCAGCTGAAAAATGAAGACCTGGAGGACTAGAAAAAACCATGAACATCACAACTGTGTATGCCCTGAAGACAAAGGTGAAAAATCCACCATGATGAAGAGAATGGTATCTCATTAGTGGAACACCCCCACGAACACCAAATTAAGGATGACACATGCGTACTTGCAGAACTGTGATATAATGTATTTCCATAMTCATATATGGTGGTGGGTATAATGATGATGATAATGTTACACCACACTTATGGTATAAATACCTGCCAATTCTAAGCGAAGGCAGGTGGGTTAGGAGGAGAGATCCCCCGTCACCTCCAGCGCTACACCAGCGCTGCAACAAACAAATACCTGCTCTATAGACACCGATCTATGGCGTTTTATTTCTAGCCTTTTTCGGGCATCAAAGTTCAGCGAACAGTGAAACAGCCTGAGCAGAGGAAAAGTTACACAGTAACCCGAGGTGTGGGGAACTGAAGCAAAGCACTTAAAGCAATCCCGCGGTGAGGGGAAGCAGGCAGAGCAGCCAAAAAAAAAA
>NW_026623456.1:31730-36449 GCF_030028575.1 Malurus melanocephalus
CCCCCCCCCCATCGGCGGGAACGCCGAAGCAGTGAGCAGAGAGATAGCCGTGGCAGCGGCCGCAGGGATACGCGAAGGGAGGACGRAGACCGCGGACCGCCACAGGTCCATGCCTTCTGGGCACTCCGCAGCGGCCTGGCCCCGCTCCAGTCCGGGGTCAGGGGGGGCTGCCCAGTTCTCCAAAGCAGCGAGCGCAGGGGCGTTCAAAGTCCCCCGGGCCGCCAGGAGCACGGAGCTTGGCATGGCACAGTTGCGACTCAGACGAGACAGCTGCTGTGCACCAGTCCACAACAAATGTATATGTTGTGATGCCCGAAAAAAGGCTAAAAATAAAACCCTCATAGACTGGTGTCTATAGAGCAGGTATTTGTTTACTGCAGCGCTGGTGTAGCGCTGGAGGTGACAGGGGATCTCTTCTCCTAACCCACCTGCCTTYGCTTAGAATTGGCAGGTATTTATACAGTAAGTGTGGTATAACATTATCATCATCATTACACCCACCACCATATATGAGTACGGAAATACATTATATCACAGTTCGGCAAAGACGCCTGCGTCATCCTCAATTCAGTGGTCATGGGGGTCTCCCTCTAATGAGATACCATCCTCTTCATCATGGTGGACTTTTCACCTTTGTCTTCAGGGCATGCGCAGTTGTGATGTTCATGGTTTTTTTCTAGTCCTCCAGGTCTTCTTATTTCATTTTTCAGCTGTCTTGTGCATTTGCCAAGTTCTCATTAGTGCTCCCTACACTGTTCCTTATTATAGCATCTACCTGTCTACTTCTGCAGAACTTTTTTTGATTTATGCTTCTACTTTATCCAGGCACTAATCTAGCTGGTACACTATATGCTGCAAATATCCTATATAAAAACTTAAAACATTCTATGGAAAGGCTATYATTGATAATATATTGAAAGCTATTACATTGTATATTGATAATACGTAAAAAAGGTTATAAAAAGTTTTCAATCAGTAGGCCTCAAAAGCATCTTGTAACTTTGACTTAAACCATAGGTATCAGTTGACGTCTTCCAGAAAGGGGAAAAACCCAACCTGATAATGCAAGATCGTTGTCTTTTCAATATGATAACAGATCTGTTTTCTATTCCATTTAGGTGGCTGTTCATGGAGGCAGTTAAAACTGCAAGGTTGATGGTTTTACCCCAGGGGCAAGCTGCAACATGAGCAAGATCCCATAGCATTGTTTGGGATGGAGGATTCTAAAGCTTTCTTTAAAGATTACTAAACAAACCATTTGCCCTCAGATTCTAAAGCTTTGCATTAAAGATATTTTGATTTAAAGCAAGTTATAGAAATTGCTCAATACCTTGAGATGGTTTACCATGGTTGCCCGCAGAATTTGACTTTTTGCAGTTTTGTTCCAGTGATGTGTGCAAGCACCCTTTGCATGTGTTGAAGTGCCTGTTTTTTTATTAATGACACATTTTCACACTAGATTGCAGGAAGCAACTGCAAATACTCAGAAGACCAGGATCATCACGGTTGCTAACAGAAAACACTAACCTTCAAATTGCTCTTACAGTTTTCTTTTTAGCAGCTATGTATTCACTATACGTCACAGAAGAGGTGACGGAGATGCATTGCTTGACCTTATATGCWAATATTACTGCAGCAAATATCGTCAGCAAACTATAATGATGCATCAAAAAGAATCAGCAAAGACTCCATTAGTCAAGCATATAAGTGACTCTATCTTATGACATAAAAGTGTTGATGGCTTCCATTGTTTACACGAAAACTGTAATGTTGTAACTGATTTTGCATATGTTGCTAAGGTTATTTCCCCTATTACAACATGTCAGTAATTCCTTTTATGTATAGAGTTACAGTTTTTGAAGATTTTGATCACAACAGTGGGATCTTTCACAACATTTTCCCATGAAGCAAAGCAAGCATTTAATGTATCCAAAAATCATACTTAAAAATGAAAGAAAAAGGGGAGTAAGAGAGCCCTCGTGAGAGAGCCCTCATAACACATTAACAAAAGTTTTGAATGTCTTCAGCTTTTAAATAGAAAATGTGTTGGTGTTTTGAAGTGTTGTTGCTCTTTTCAATTGTATTGCATTTGAAAATGTTTCATAATCGGTTCAGGTTTTTCTAAATGTTTAAGTAGTACATGGCATAGSTGCCTTTGTTTTGTTTCATTAATTAAAACAAAGAAAGAGGCATATGTTGGGGTTAAGAAAAAGCCTGTCATGATTGACAGGACCCTGCCTTGTGTGTCAGGCTGTGATTGAGTTAATTAGAGCCCATGGACAYTACCCAACCACAAATGTGATTGGATAAGAAGCCTCATGGGTGGTGGCCCCATGGAGCAAACAGCCAGTGTGTGTTTAGCTGGGAAGTTTAGGGTATAAAGGAATACAGCTTTTGAAAATAAATGGAAAAGTAGGATTTCTTTGAACCATCAGATGAGTCCGTGTCCTTTGTCCCACCATTGTCACGAATGGCTGTCCATATTGGGCATATCAGGCACGAAGGTAAAAGGACACCCAGTCACAGTTCCAAATCTTGGTTAGTGTTTAATATAGTTTTGATTGGTTTGCATAGATTAATGATTTTGCAAAATCAGCATTGTATTGACCAGGCAGGTTTGCAAACATTTCTTCACCTGGCAACATCAGTACCCGAGAGAGGAACCTGCTCTGTGGCCTTGGTGGCATGGATAGAGCAGGGAGGAGCTTAGGACATTTGTCAGCCCAGCCTCTGTCCCCAGGCATTGGCAGCCGCGGCTGCTCAGCCCAGGTTTGCGGGTGAGTTTGGCTGTGGCCCAGCTCCATCCTCCTGCGAGGCTCAGGGTCTCTGTTCCCGGCAATGGCTGGCCCTGCCTGGTCTCTGTCGCGACCCCAAGCCCGGCAGAGCTGGGGCAGGGCTGTCTGGGAAGGCCCACARGTGCCAYGGGCTGGGCAGGAGCTGGCAGAGGCTGCCCAGCAGGGAGGCCATGGGGGCCCCGAGCCCCAGGGGCTGCTGTGGCACCACGGCAGAGGGGCCGTTCCCCCCGGAATGCTCCTGGCCTGGGCTGGGMCTGCACAGGGGGGCTGTGGCACCATGGCCGGGGCAGCACAGGGGCACAGAGGGGCCATGGAGCCGCTGCCAGGGGGACAGCGAGGCCAGGGACAGACAAGGAATTTCTGTGCATGGCCTGGGCTGGGCAGGGCTGAGTGTGGGAAAGGCAGAGCTCAGCYGGCCTTGGGGGCTGCAGGGAAAGTCAAGAGCCCAAAAAGGCTCCATGTCTGTGCTGGAGAGCGAGGCTGGAGCAGGGAAATGCAGGGCTGCTGTGGGATGGGGAAGGGGATTGAATTCCAGCAGACACCACTGTGGGCCTGAGGGACTCAAGGGCTTCTTGGCCTGAGCCTCTCCTGGAAAGGAAGGAGAGTTCATCTTGGCAGCACCCTCATGGGATCCCAGAAAGACAAATGCCAGTGTCCCAGGCTGGAGCTGCCTGGGAGCAGCCCTGGAGGAAAACTCTTGGTGGGCAGGAGCTGGGCAGTAGGTAGCCGTGTACCCTGGCGGTGAGGGATGCCAGGAGCCCCTGGACTCTGTGACTAGGAGCTCTGGGGTGTGGATTGTCCTGGTCACTGTGCCCTGGTTCGGGTTCCCCAGGTGAGGGAAGGGCCTCCAAGGTGCGGCTGGAGCCCTTGGGCTGTGAGCAGAGGCTGAGGGAGCTGGGCTGGTCCAGCACCGAGAAGGGAAGGCTGAGGGGCTCCTGATCCCAGCCTGGCAGTGCCACTCAGGAGGTGATGGAGAGCACAGAGCCAGGCTCTTCACCGGGGTACCTGGAGGGAGACAGAAGACAATGGTGGGAAGGGGAAAGAGGGGAGATCAGACAGGACAGGAAGAAACTTTTGTTCTCCTAGCCTCAGCCACCTGCTGAGATGCTGCCCCTTCCCTGTCCTTTGGGACCAAATCAAGTTTTGGTTTGACCCAGTTTCTGACAGGTTGGGCGGCAGCCTTGCTGAGGGCCCTTGYAACCTCAGTTCTCTGATGATCCCAGCATGCTACTGGTCCCTTTTTCAAACTGCAGCAGAGTAGATGTTTATGGGACAGGAGCCCTCCGGGGCTGTAGGGGACCTGCAGCTTGTGAGGTGCATGAGCACATCCTCATTACCTGGGTCATTTGAGTGCTTGTAAGAAATGACAGTTTTCCTACCAGGACAGAACAGGAATTTCCTGGAAATGTACTGATGGCAGGAGAAGCAATACTTATCTTCCCCTCTACTTTTGTCTCCAACATTCCATCCATTATTTCATGTCCCTCTTCATTCAGGTGTTTCCACCTCTCCTGTTTAAAAGGCCGTGTCTAAGGACATCTGTTCACCAGACCAGCTGGATCTGTGTCCTTCCCATTGCTCCTAGATTTCCTCCTCCAGTTCCTGTCTGGTCATTCATTGACTGCCTTCACGCTTTGAGCTTCAGGGAGTTTCCCAGACTTCCAGAAGTTTAAATAACGCAGCAGCCACGTTCCTGCCTCTCCCCCACCGTGTCTTGTCCCAGTTCTGGGGGGTGGGGGCGGGGCAGGGGCTAAAAATAGCTMCGGGCTGGGAAGGGAGGAGGGGTGAGGGCTAGGGGGAATAAGCAGGTGTTTCCCACGCCCTCCGCCACGCTGGTCTGGTGGGGGGGCTTGGGGGGATGGGAGAGGGGTGATGGATGTCGGGAGGTGGGGGACGGGTGAGGTCAAGGGGAGAGCGCTGGGTG
>NW_026623456.1:36709-50479 GCF_030028575.1 Malurus melanocephalus
CATCGCCGCCCTTCCCCCACCCCCGGCGGGGACACCCAGAGCTCGGGGACACCCGGACAGAGAGCGGGATCCCCTCCCCTCCCCCACCCCGAGCCCTTCCCCCCACCCTCATCGGGAATTTTGGGAGGGGGTCACACCTGGAATTTTGGGGTCACGCCTGAAATTTTGGGGACACTCCTGGAATATTGGGGACACATCTGGAATTCCAGGAGGAGCAGGTAGGTGTGGGGGATGGGGGTTCTKGGACCTCCTGGGGACACCTCCTGGGACACTTGGGAACCTCCTGGTCAATTCCTGGACCACCTGGGGACCTTCTAGGCACCTCCTGGGCCACCGGAGTCCTTCCTGGGCCACCTGGGCACCTCTTGGGGCACCTGGGGACTTTCTGGGCCACTTCTTGGGCCACTGGAGTCATGTCCTGAATATCTCCAGGACCATCTGGAGTCCCTCTCAGCCACCTGGAGACCTTCTGGGACCTCCTGGGCCACCTCCTGGGTCACTTCCTGGGCCACCTCCTGGGCTACCTCCTGGGCCACCTCCTGGGTCACTTCCTGGGCCACCTGGGCTCCCCTCTGACCACCTGAGCCACCTCCTGACCATGTCCTCCCCCTTCCCCCAGGCGCATCCCCTCCCCTGCCATGTCCACCACATTGGTGCTGACCGTCTATGTGCTGACCTTCTCCGTGGGGCTCCCGGCCAATGCCTTCACCTTGGCTGTGCTGGTGGCCAAAGCCTGGCGCCAACCGGCTGCAGGACCAACTGTGGGTGATCTCCTGCTCCTCAACCTGACCTTAGCCGACCTCCTGCTGCTGCTGGCACTGCCCTTCAAGATGGCTGAGGCAGCAGCCGGGATGGCGTGGCCCCTGCCGGCCACATTGTGCCCAGTGGCCAACTTCTGCTTCTACTCCAGCATGTATCTGAGCAGCCTCTTCCTGGCGGCCCTGAGCATCCGGCGCTACCTGGGYGTGGCCTTCCCACTCAAGGGGCAGGGCCGGCCGCGCCCCAGCCACGCCCTGGCTGCCAGTGCGGCCATCTGGCTGCTGGCTGGAGGCCACTGCTCTGTGGTCTTTGTGGCCCACTACCATGGCGGGGGGTCGAATGGCCCTGTTGACCCCATTGACAACAAGGCTCCAAACCTCACTGACCACAACCTCAGCACTGTTGATCCCATTGAACACAAGGTCAACTCTGTTGACCCCATTGCTCCCAAGACCCTCAACCTTGTTGACCCCAAGGTCAACCCTGTTGGCCTTGTTGACCCCATTAACTGCAAGACCAACCCCTTTGACTCTGCTGACCTCAAGATCAACCCCATTGACCCCACTGACCTCAAAACCCTTAACCTCCTTGACCCCAAGATCAGCCCCATCAACCACATTGACCTCAAGACCAGCCCCATTGGCCTCATTGACCCCAAACCGCTCAACTCCATTAGCCCCAAAATCAAGCCCATTGACCCCATTGACTCCAAGGTCCTCAACCTCAAGCCCCCCAACCCCAAAATCTTCAAGACCATTGACCCCATTGACCCCAAAATCAACCCCATTGGCCACAAGATCAACCCCATTGGCCACAAGATCAACCCCATTGACCCCAGAATCAGCCCCATTGGCCTTGTTGACCCCAAGGTCTCCTACCATGTTGACTCCAAGACCTCCAACCCCAAAATCCCCAAGAACCCCAACCCTGTTGGCCCCGTTGACCCAAAGATCTCTAACACCAAAACCCCCAAACCCCCCAACTCTGTTGACCCCATTGACTCCAGGATCAACCCCATTGGCCCTGTTGACTCCAAGACCTCCAACTGCATTGACCCCAAGATCTCCAATCCCAAAATTCCCAAGACCCCCTACCCTGCTGACCCTATTGACCCCAAGATCAATTCCACTGACCCCAGGATCAGGACCGCTGACCCTGCTGACCACAAGACCTCCAATCGCATTGATCCCAAGACCTCAAACCCCAAAACCCCCAAGACCCCCGACCCCACTGACTCCACTGACCCCAAGAGCAGCCCCACCTTGCCCCGTTGCTACGATGCCTTCTCAGCGGCCCAGCTGCGCTTCGTGCTCCCACTGCGCCTCGAGTTCTTCTTCGTCCTCTTCCTCGTGCCCTTCTCTGTCACCGCCCTCTGCTATGCTGGCCTCATCCGGGTGCTGCTGGCAYGGCCAGCACTGCCACGGGGCCAGCGCCGCCGGGCCATAGGCCTGGCTGTGGCCTCTGTGGTCATCTTTGGCCTCTGCTTTGCCCCCTACAACGTGTCGCATGTGGTGGGCTTTGCCCACGGTCGCAGCCCCCCATGGCGCGTCTACGCCACACTGCTGAGCAGTCTCAATGCTGCCATCGACCCCCTTGTCTTCTACTGTTCATCTGGCGCTGTCCGCCGGGCACTGGCAGGGGTAGGGGGGACAGTGAGGGCGTGGTGGGTGAGGGGGAGGGGGTGAAGGGGTGGGGGGGCAGAGAGGAGGTTGTTGGGGCATGGGTTGGGGCAGTGATGTCATTGTTGGGCTATGGGATTGCTAATTTGGCTGTGGGTTGGGGTGATGATGTCATCGTTGGATCATGACATCATCAAATCTGCTGCGGATTGCACTGGTGATGTCATCATTGGCTCATGGTGTCATCCCCATGGCCATGGGGTGGGGTGATGATACCCTTGTTGGGTAGTGATGTAATCTTAGGTTGACGCTCTTGGCTCTAAGACCAACCCCTGTTGACCCCATTGACCTCCAGATCAGCCCCATTGACCCCATTGACCCCACTGACCCCAAGACCAACCCCAGCATCTTCAAGACCCCCACCCCTGGTGACCCCATTGACCCCAAGACCCTCAACCACGCTGACCCAACATTTCATTGTCATGTCATGATGTCATCCCCATGGCTGTGGATTGAGGTGGTGACATCATCATTGGGTTATGACACGACCCAGTCGTCATGAATTGGGCTGATGGACATTGTTGGGTTGTGATGTCACCCCCATGGCAGTGGTGCTGTGGCACGTTAATTAACACTCCAGTTAATTAATTTGGGCTTATTAACAAGTAAAATACTTTGATTTGAAAARGCACATGTCCCCAGGAGTGTTCCCAAAATGTCCCCAGAGGTATCCCCAAAACCTGCATGACCCCCGCCCAAATAACCTCACATGGGAGAGGGGGTTGAGGGTGACTGTGGGTGGCTGTCCCCTCCTGGTGCCACCATCACCCTGATGTCCCCAATGTCACTATTGGCCAATGTCCCCAAGGCAACCATCAACCCAGGGTCACTTCATCCTCTCCAGATGCCACCATCCTTCTGATGTCCCCATGGCCGCCGTCATGCCAAGTGTCACCGTGGGCCTCATGTCCCTCCTGCTGTCATCATCTCCCTGCTGCCCCCACCCACTGTCCCTGTGTCCCCCCCCAAATGCCGCCCCTCCCCCAATGACCAAAGTCCCTTTTTGTGACCTTTTTTATTCATTTGGGGACATTTCTGGGGGATTTGGCCTGAAAATAAACCCAGCCCCTCCCCCACCACTATCATCTCTTGGGGACACTTGGTGACAGCTCAGCACAAGCAGACGGCTCCTGTGGAGAAAGGAGGGAGGGGTCAGGAGTGGCAATGACCCCTTGTTGCCTAAAACAAGGCTCACCACCCCAAACTTGCTTCCCCCCCAATTCTCTGTTGTTTCCATATTTTGCGATCTGAGGCAGCAAGATGTCTTTGGCTTTCAGGCCTACAGAGGAATTGTTTTGTCTGAAGATGGGAGAACATGAGCTCCGTGCTGTACACTGGAGGAGTACGAGAATACAGATACATGAAAATATAGAAACTAAAAATCCAAAGGCATCACCCTCATTGTCCCCAAAGTCCCCAAGGTCTCCCCTTTGTCCTCTCCATTGTCCCCAGGATCTTCCCCATCATCCCCAATTGTCCCCAAGGTCCCTCCCATTGTCCCCACATTGTCCCCAGGGTCCCCAGTTGTCCTCAAGGGGGGAAGGGGGCCCTCACCTGTCTCAGCCAGGGGTGACATCTCCGGGGGTGCAGAGGGGTGGCCAGTGGCTGCGGGGGGGAGGGGGAGGGGTCAGGGGAGGACACCTCAATGTCCCCAAAGTTTCCCCAAAGTATCCCCAAACCCCAATGTCCCCATAGTCCCTAAAGTGTCTCCAATGTCCCTAATCCTCCCAAACCCCCCAAGTGTCCCCTCAGTGTCCTCAAATGTCCCCAATCCTCCCAAAGTGTCCTCAAATGTCCTCAAGTTCCCCCTGGCCTTGCTCTGGCACTTGCACTTCCCACCTGAGGAAATACAAAGGTGACATTGGGGACCCAAAGATGACATCRGGAACACTGAGGTGACATTGGGGACCCCCCCCAGGTGGCATCAGGACCCCCGAGGTGACATTGGGAACACTGGGGACACAGAAGTGACACAAGTGACATTGGGGACCCCCCCAGGTGACAATTAGGGGTGACACATAGGTGATGCAGGTGACATTGGGGACACCAGGTGACACAGGTGACACAGGTAACATCACAGGTACCATTCACTGAAGAGGACGAGGACCCCAAGGATGCTCAGCACCACGGCCACCATGAGGCCACCAATGCGCAGGTGACGCCAGTCTGGGGAGGGGACAGTGGGGACACCTTGAGGACAGCTGGGGACACCTTGGGGACACTTCCAGTCCTTCCCAGTCCCTCCCAGTTCCCTGCACTCACCATACTGGAAGGGATTGGTGGTATCTGGTGGGAGAAAAGGGACAGGGGTCAGAGGGGTCAGTATAGACCAGTATAGACCCCTCCTCCCAGTATAAACCACTATGGATGAGTATAAACCAGTATGGATCCCACCTCCCAGTATGAACCAGTTTGGACCAGTATAAATCAGCATGAACCACTGTGGATGAGCATAAACCAGTATGAACCAGTATGGACCAGTATGGACCAGTGTGAATCCTCCCTCCCAGTATAAACCAATATGGACCAGTATAAACTAGTATGAATCCCCTATCCCACTAAAACCAGTATGGTTTCCTTCCAGTATAAACCAGTATGGGCCAATCCATTCCCAATATGACCCCCCCTATTCCCAGTATGGCCCAGTCCATTCCCAGTATGACCCCCCCCCCCAGTACCACCCCTCCCTCCTCCCAGTTTATCCCAGTTTGTCCCAGTTACTCACCAGGGGGGGGTCCTCTCTGGCCAGGGACAGAACTGGGAGGAGGGGAGGGGACACCAGTTAAACCAGTTTGGGGGGGCACAGTTCCTCCCAGCTCCCCCCAAAATCAACAAAGTGCACCTCCCAGTTCATCCCAGTTCCCACCCCAGTCTCTCCTAGTCACTCCCAGTATCACCAGCATCCCAAGGCTTTCCGGCCTCATGCCGTGACCTTTGACCCGTGGAGGGGGGAGGGGAGAGGGAGTCACTGAGAATCCTGAGCAGACCGGACTGGGCAAACTGGGAGGTACTGGGGGTCCCTTGGGGAATAACTGGGAGGTACTGGGATGCACTGGGGGTCCCACTCACCTTCCCAGAGCAGCCACGGGGAACTGGAAATGGGGAAGGAACTGGGAGGGGGCGGGGCCAACACTGAGATTTCATCTGGGAGGGACTGGGACAGGCTGGGGACACTGGGGTGAACTGTGGAGAGCACTGAGGAGGACTGGGACATACTGGGAGTGACACTGGGGTGAACTGGTGCATACTGGAGGACACCGAGACATATTGGGATATACTGGGGACGCTGGGAATACTGTGGAAGGACAGTGGGCTGTATTAAGAGGGCCTAGAGGGACCCTGGGGTTATCCTGGGCTGTACTGGGAGACACTGGGAGGGGGGTTGAATGGGATATTCCCGCCTCTGCCACCTCTATTAACTGCGGCGCGCGCCCGTCACCGCCTTCAGACAATCACCGCAGGGGGGCGGGGCCTGTAAAACACCACTTATATCTCCTTTGCCTACAACTCCCGTCATGCCCCGCGGCCTTATTGAGCCCTATTATAGTCAGGACTACAACTCCCGTCATACCCATCGTCCCACAGACACCTGGTCATATTCTCCCTGTACTCATAAGCGCCCCCCAGACCCCCTAGGACTTATAAGTGCCCCATTGGAGACCCCCAAACGCCTTCCCGGACCCCCAAATGCCCAACCCCATAGACGCCTAGGCACGCCATTTCCGGGCGTGCTATCATGATACAGCTCCTATCATGCACCGCGGTAACCATTGAGCGCCATCAAAGCTGGGCCTTCAGCTCCCGTCATGCCCCGCGTCCCATTGAGCCTTATGATAGCCCGGCCTTTATCTCCCCTCATACCCCGCGGCCATACAGCCCACCTAACACAGTTTTGTGCCTGCAACTCCCATCATGCCCCGGGCACCAAAGATCCATCGTTAGAGAGCCTCAAGTGCCCCCCAAGGCCTTCCCGACCCCATAATTTCCCCTTCAGATGCCTCTTGAATACCCGAAGGGCCGCTCAGACCCTCATGTGCCCCGTTAGAAAGGCTTCCGGGACTATAACTTCCATCATGCACCGCGGCGCCTACGGACTATTACAGCCGGGAGTTATCTCCCGTGATGCACCGCGCCCCGCAGATCCTCATTATAGCCGGGCTTCAACCTCCCATCTTCCCCCGCGACCCGCAGAGTCCCGACACAACCCAGTTCTGCCCCTGCAATTCCCGTCATTTTCCGCTCCCCAAAGACACCCATTTCAGCTCCCCAGGTGCCTCTCCAAGGGCTTCCCGACCCCATTGGCTCCCTGCAGGTGCCCTCTGAGAACCCGAAGGGGCCACTCGCCCCCACAAGTAACTCCCTGGGTCCCGCATTAGAGCCACTTTCGGGACTACGACTCCCATCATGCTCCGCGGCGCCCATAGAGTACCACTACAGCCGAGATTTCATCTCCCGTCATGTTTCGTGCCATACAAAATGCCATTATGGCTGCGCTTACCACTCTCATGCCCCGCGCCTCATCGAGCCCCATTGTAACCTCCCCCAAGTGCGCTCCCCGACCCCGAGAGGCCCCCAAATTCCCCTCTCTGACCCCCAAGTGCCACCCTACACCCCCAAGTTTCCCTTGAACCCCAAACTATCCCTCAGGATCCCTCAGTACCCYCCACAGTTCCCACTCGACCCCTTCAAGTGTCCTCCCGACCCTTATGTTCCCTTTTAATTCCCTCCCCAGRCCCAAAACTGCCCCAAATCCGTGCAATAAATGTCTCACTGGAACCCGAAGTACACCTCTTGAAGCTGTCTGAGAAAAAGATGATAAGAAAGATAACAAAAGGTCTAAAAACAGGACTAATTAGCATAAAGAAGGAGAAATCAATTACCAATATAGGTTAATTAATTAATGAAGGCAATTGTGTTACTTAGACCAAAAGAACAATAATTTATTTGGTTGCTAAAAGAATACAGATTTTTATTATACATATAAAATTAATAAAAATATGGAATAGTAATATTATAAATAAGAAAAATAATGAATGCATGTCACAATCCACTTAATTCAAGCAGAAGTCGTGATGGTTCATTATCTGAATCCCAGAGTGCAAAAGAAATGAGGGGCAGGTATRTATTCAAAAKCATGAACAATTTTATTGGATTTACGCAATAAAAGAGGGTGAGAGGGAGAAAAAGAGAGAAAGTGAGAGAGAGTGGTGTTATAGCTACCAACAGCTCAGACGAGTCCTCGCGGTCCGGATTCCATGGATTTGTTGAAGTCCATTGGGGAGATCTCGTCGGGGTCTTTTCAGAGAGACTCTTTATAGTCTTTTCGAAAGCGTACAGCAGCAGGCCAAGGGGTTGCRAAGCAGGGGAAAACCATCCAAGAGGTAYGGAAAGAATGTCCATTGTTTTGTAAGGTGTGCAGCACAGAGCATGCAGTTCTCCTCCGCCTTCGCGGTAAGAACAGTGCAACCATCCGTAGCTCACACGTTGTACTCAGCAGCCTGGGAACTTGCACTTGGCAGGCATCCCACCTTGATCTGGCTCAGACTCCTTTGAGCAAAAGTCCCCCTTTCTCCCCCTTGGGGGTTTTTGGGGTGTTCAGTCTCTGTCCATCTCGATGATCGTGAGACAGTCTCTTACAATGCATTAAATTAATTTAATATTAAAGCAAAATTATGTAAATATCTTTGGGTATTTTGGGGRTGTCAGTCCCAGAGGGTGTGAGAGTCCTTATGGAAGACCCTGGACTGTCTCACGATTGACTAAGCCACAAGGCGGGAGAAAAGGGGGCTTTTTGCTCAAAGGAGTCTGAGSCARGTTRAAGTGGAAAAGACTGCCAGGTTCCCAGCTCCTGGGCTGCTGAGAACAATGGATGTGAGCTACGGATGATCGCACTGTTCCTGAGGYGAAAGGTACAGGCCCTGCTCATGCTACATTCTTTCTCCACCACCTGGACCTGCAAAGCCCCCCCCGCCTCCTGGCCTGCAGCCACTCGCTTTGAAACTGACTATAAAAGTCTCTTCTGAGAGAGACCATCCGGAGAGACAATCTCCCTACCAACTGACTGACAACCATTGTGGGACCTTGGAAGACCCCGTCAGCTGGTAGCTATGTGACCCACCCTCTCTCTCTCTCTCCCTCTTTCTCTCTCACCCTCTCTTAAGACCCCGTCTCTCCCTGGCCTCTCTCTCTCTCTCCCTCTTCTAAGCTCGCTCTTCCTGGACCCTCTCTCTCTCTCCCTCTCTCTCCCTCTCTCCTTCTTCTAAGACCCCGTACCCGCTCCCTCGCTTTCCCTTTCTCCCTCTCTCACCCTTTCCCATCGCAAAATACTCAAATAAATTGTCTCTGATTATTTGAAGCATATACCTTTGCCTTCTCGTTTTCTTTTGCACCCTGAGATTCCAAAAAAGAACCTCCCACGATTCCCGTTTCAACTCGAACGGATCGTGACAGAGGGGCAATGTCAGACGTGGTGAAGTTGGGGGTGAGGAGCAGGTTGTCCAAACAGGGTCAGCCCACAAGGGACTCATTCTTCTCAGTGCCCAGACCTCCTAATGAAACACTGAGCATCAAGATCACTTGTGTAATGCTTCTATCACCTCTGAACTGAACTCCCTTGATCAAAAAAAGAAAAATTCATGAGGTGCACTTTGAAATCTCCCTCCTAAAAGAACTCCAAACTGACTCAAATCAGCTGTACAAGCCCTGGAGACCTGAACTCAATGGAAGGAAGAGAAAGAGCTTCTGTCCAGCTCAGCACCAGGATTGGAATGACCCTCTGGGGCTTTGGTGCTGAGTCCCTGGACATCAGTCCTTGAGAGGGAGCTGAAGAAACCTCTCAAGAACACAAAGTCACAATCAATCTCCAAAGTTTCTTGAAGTTTTAATGGGTCCCACTGAGTGACACAGATGAGAAAGTATCCCCAGGTTCCAGTTAGAGCAGGAAGTTGGAGGCAGAGACGACAGGTGGGGACAAACAGAAGCCAAGACTTGGTGGTCTGCGGCACAGCAGGGTCTGTGCCACCAAGGGCTGTGAGGGGACACCTTGTCCTGAGGTACTGGAGCCTCCTGGCACAGCCCCAGCAAGGCTGGCCATTGTCACCCCCTTGTCCTGCCCTCAGCATCCTCCCCACATCCCACTGGGCTCAGGGATCTGCTGGAAGGAGTCCCTGGGGAGCCTTGGTCAGGAATGGCCCTGGGGGGCTCCTTCAGCTCCCAGGGACTGCAGGGTTTGCAAAGGACTTTGGGTTTTACTTTTGCCTTGGAGTCTGAGAGCTTTGTGGAATCATGGCCTCCAATTATCTGCTCTAACGAGTCCCTTGAGATTCTCTGTCAGTAACAACACTCAGTGGGGCTCATTAATGCTTCAAGGTACTCAGAGTTTATTAAAGTCCTTCTTTCTTCACACTGAATCTCTGAGAGGTTTTGTGCAATCATGGCCGCCAATTCTCTCCTCCAAAACAGCCCATGAGGAGCTTGTGTGGGTGATGGACCTCAGTGGGATTGTCACCAAAACTGCACAAAAAACTAAAACTCTCCAACAACATCTTGTCACTGTTAGAGAATTTAGACATTACTTTATTCTGGCCAGGATGGGCAATAGAAATCATTCCACCCACACATATCTGGGTTGAGTGGTGAAAATCATTCCATCTCACATGGTTCTTTACTAGACTTTTCAGATATTTAGACAAAACTCAAATTCATGTTCATTGGTCTTAAATTACAGCTCAGGTCTCCTGTGCCCCTGATGGCAACCAGTGAGTGACCTCTCCCTGCCCTTATCCCAGCCCACGAGCCTTTCCTTCTGTGTTCTGTGTCCTGCACCTGTGAGGAGAGTGACAGAGCGGCTTTGGTGGCAGCTTGCACCCAGCCAGGGCAAACCCAGCCCAATAATCCCCACATTTCGTTCCCTCCACTCCATGGTGGAGCAGCCGCAGGGCGGGTCCGGCTGTCCGGGCAGGCGGCTCCAGAAGCACCAGTTGCACCAAACAGGACAGGAGGAGGAGGCAGGAGGTGCCGGCGAGGGGGAATCTCCTTCCTCCGAGCAGTTCTTTCACCGCCGCCGCTCCTCTCCGATCTCTCGGTACAGCTCCTTCAGTGACGCTGAAAAGCAGAGACGCCCCTCGGTGCAGCTCTTTTATTGTATTTTATTCTTATCTCGGAATTTTCTGTCGTTCCCACCTCGCCCGTCCCGCGGAGCGGCTCCTTCAGGGACCCGGGGTGGCCCAAACCCCTCGGGGCGGCTCCAAAGGGCCCCGCCCGCCGCCGCTCCCGGAGGCCTCCCCGCCGCTTCCGGGGATCGGACACCGCAGGTGGCCCCGACGCCTTCTTGTTCTTCTCCTTCCTGCCGGGATTCWGCCCCCGCCGCCGCCCGGCTTCTTCTGCCGCTCCTGCCCGGCACCGAGGGGCGCTGCCGCTGACGGGGCCGGAGCGCGGCTGCGACGGGACTGCTCCGCGCCTCGGGGCCGGGCCGGGGAGTGACCGCACGGGTGGGGAGGGAGCCCCGCTGGACAGGGTACGGACTGACCCCGTGGGAGGGACCACGCCGSAGCAGGGCAAGGATTCCTGTCCCTGAGGGGGAGGGAAGCAGCAGCACGAACTGACCGGGACACCCATCCCTTCTCTCTCCCCCGCTGGGCAGAGCAGGGAGGAAGCCGGGGATAAAGTCAAGTCCGACAAGGAGAAAGAAGTCGGGAGAATGTTCTTTGTCAGGGTTTATTTTACTCCTTACTCTTCTGTTCTGATTTGCTCAGTCCTAATTTCAGTTCATTTCCCCACGTCGGGGCTGCTGTGCCCGTCATGGCGGTCCCTGAGTGACCTCGCCTTGCCCTTATCTCGACCCACGAGGACTCGTCTTTGTTTCAATTTCGTGGAATTAACGGGGATTTGGGGCAGCTTGAGGGACGTAGCTGGAAACCACAGGGGACRTGAGAGCGACTAAGGCAGGGCAGGATGTGGGGCTGCCCCGAGGGAGCTCTCAAAACCTGAATTTTCCTGGGGTCTTTCTATGGGAAATTTGTTTAATTTTTCCATTCATCATTACAACGAAGAGTCAATAGTGGAGCTTTCAACTTGAAACGAAGGAATCGAGGGTGTGCTCTGCGATTACTGCAACCTCAAGTTGATACTTTAATTTTGGAAATATTCAGCCACTCAGCAGCAATGTCTCCCAGCCCACCAGTTTTTCACTCCAACCCTTCTGGGATGTAGACAAGAAACCCAAAGTCCCCACAGAACAAGCTCTGCCAGGTTTTTTTTTTCTTTTTCATGGTTATGTTATGGTGTTTTGTTTTATTTTATTTTGTTATAGTATACATTCTATTTCACTTTTATTTTTGCTTTTTGAAAATGATTTGTAACTTCATGTGGGCAACCTCTGGGAACCATCACTCCAACGT
This sequence comes from Malurus melanocephalus, assembly GCF_030028575.1. Classification (NCBI taxonomy): domain Eukaryota; kingdom Metazoa; phylum Chordata; class Aves; order Passeriformes; family Maluridae; genus Malurus; species Malurus melanocephalus. The sequence goes on from NW_026623456.1 coordinate 48,546, forward strand.
TTGTAGTAACATGAAACTTAATACACAAGCTTTATTTACTTTGTTGAATGAATTTTGTGCCAGGCCATCTTCTGCAGGGATGGACTGAGCACAAAAACAATTGGTGTAATATCCAAATGATTGTTGCTTACTTCTCTACCCTGCTGGCAGGGTGCGAGTCAAAAAAAAGTTGCAGGCAGAACCATTGCCTGCTGCTGAACTTGGTTATCAGGCCCAAAAAGTTTCACAGAAAGCTTTAGAATGCAAATGAGAGAGAATTTTACAAGGGAAAAACTATGAGGTGTTGAACCCATAACATTCTCTGAAATGTGGTCTTATAACTCAAACTTTCTTTCTTGTGTTCAGCGGAAAATGGAGATAATGTGTTGCCTTGAAGTTTTTAATAATGACACAGACACGGTTAAGGGGATAAAAAGGGTTTTACCTGGTATTTGGGATCCCAGGTGCACAACTTGATGGCAGAATGCGCACCCGTGTATAGCACAGATACAAGTTTTATAGGTTTCAGGAATTAGCATATCTATGTAGGATTCCCCCATAAGAAACTTAACAAATGCAGTAATGTCCCCCTATTCTCCCAGATGAGGCCAGAGCCCAGTTTACACAAGATGTTTCAGACAGAAGGCTTCACCCAACGCTGGAGCCTCAGGTTTGAGATAGCACAGGGCACACTGATCCCCTCCTCAGGATGTTTGGTCTCTCAGCCCAGCAGAACTCCTAAACTAAGGTGGAATATCAGGCTCCAGGAATTACATGTATGTGGACTAAGGGGTACAGGTGGATGCATAGAGGGTACAGAAAGCGTAAAAAGGAAAAGCAAAAATCATCAGGCATGAATGTAATAAAACTGTTCTGATAAAGAACAAAACAAAACATTGAGATCTGATAACAAGGTCATAGCATGTCGACCGTGAATTAAAACTAGCAAGGCTCAGCAAACTACTACCAAAACCAGTGCTTATATGACTACTAAAAAATCAAAATTTAGCTATCAACCTGGCAAAATTGAAATCCAGTCAATAAAACACTGTGAAGTACTAAAAAAGACTATGTAAACAGCAAAATTAAAACCATTGGAGTAAAAGGAGCAAATATTACCTACAAACCTGATAAGCATTATTGCTTCAGGGAGAAAAGAAAGGCAGCTCAAATGCCTAAAGCACCCTCTAATTCAAAGGCTGCAGTTCCTTGCAAAACTTTTAAAAGCAATCACAATCCCTCCTCTGAGCATGAAATCAGTTGGATGAACTTCCACTAAAAAACTGTGGGGCAAAACATGAAAATAATAATGTGATGCAATGAACAACTCAGGCAGACCTTGCCCGGGAAGTTTCTTTTCTTTTCTAGGAATTGCCAGCATTGAAGATGAGGAAAAGAAGTTTGGGAGCAAGGAATCAGCCAGCAGATTCACACCTAGATGTCATAATCACTTAAGCTTTGTCACTTCATATTACCTACAAGAAGTTTTCTTTTCTAAGAACCTACCAACAGATGAGATGGAATTGTGTGAGAACCAATGGAACTTTTAAATTGTCACAATAATTGCTTGCACTGTCAGCTTGTTAATGTTTGTAATTTGTGTTTTCATTGCAAGTGAGTTGCTGAAAGATCAAACATTAGTCAAAGCATTTCATGTATTACAGAATCACAGAATCACAGAAGTACCAGGTTGGAAGAGACCTTCAAGATCATTGAGTCCAACCTCTGTCCTAACACCTCAACTAAACTAAATCATGGCACCGAGCACCACATCCAATCTCTTTTTAAACACGTCCAGGGATGGTGACTCCACCACCTCCCCAGGCAGGCCATTCCAATATTTTATCACCCTTTCTGTAAAAAAGTTTCTCCTAATATCTAACCTGTATTTTCCTTGGCGCAACTTAAGACTGTGTCCTCTCGTTCTGTCAGTTGCTGCCCGGAAAAAGAGACCA
>NW_026623456.1:52534-58274 GCF_030028575.1 Malurus melanocephalus
AAACATTCTCTAGCTGCTTATAGAATAAGTTATCCACTTCTTCATTCTGGTTGGGTGGTCTGTAACAGACTCCCAGTAGGATGTCAGCTTTGTTGGCCTTTCCTTTAATCTTTACCCATAGGCATTCAACTTCATCATCATTAGTTGCAATGTCCATRGCATCAAAAACTTCCCTAAYGTAAAGGGCCACCCCTCCACCTCTTCTCCCTTTTCTGTCTCTTCTGTTAAGTTTGATTTCTTTTGCCAAGCTTGTTTTATCTTTTCACACAAGAAATACAGTGTGGCAAAAAGTCTCATGAATATATAATTTAACTAATTTTATCTTAGAAGTTGGTACAATCATACATATATGTATTGACCTTCACAGCTCCATCTCAGAAGATTTTAGAATCATTATAATTTGGCTAAATTTTTCAAGAGATGTTAATTAGCGCACTAAAGAATTCTAACAAAACACAGAAATTTGGAAAATAGCATGGAAAATGCAGACATGGAAAGTAACAAGCCCCCTTTCCTACACCAGGAAGAATAGCTATGAACTGCCAATAGAATATGAATAAAATACAAAAAAAATTCTACCAACTTTTATATATCCTGATATACTGTTACGTTTTTTACACCCTAGAACATTTTTTTAAATTATTTCTAATCAATGTGATAACCCTAACACACTCTGCTCTGAAGATACTTTTTGGCTATGGGTGCAAAGTGTGATAAGATTTAGATATCTTCCCTGGGGAGGGAGACTTCCTCCCCAAACAGGGGGATCTCATTTGTTTCAGTCTCAGACCATAGGAGCATTGGCTTTTGCCTGTGATCTTTGTAAAGAAGAAAATAACCTATMACCACCTTAGGCCACGCTCAGTACATATCCTGTGCCCAGCACACCCCAACGCAAAACATAATGGCTGGGTTATACGGAAATGCAAATAACGCAATCGGGAATGGTGCTCTAGCTCTCATAAAAGACACTTGCACTGTATAACGTACGCAGGCCCCACGAATTTCTTATAGGCAATGACTATTAAATGCAGAGATAATCACCGGATTTTGTGGATGGGAGCTACTCCTACCTGTTGAATAGGAAGTACCCAAGGAACTGTGGGAAACCACAATACAAAAGTGGCAAGCAATTTGCCAGGAAAACAGCAAAAGAAAGTGACAAGGAAATAGAGGGTAAGACTGGGTTGGCCAATGTACTCATTGCCGAGAAGGTCATATACACCTCCTGTGGGTAGCAACCCATAGGCAGGAGAGGCGGGGCTATAAGCCATACCAGACCTCTGTTACTCCTATTTTGTCTTTTCCCTTTTGGGATTCAAACAAATTTGTGTCAAAAATGCTACCAATCACTTTACTTGGGAAAAACCCAAGATTCCTTTTTGACTTCCCACACCAATGTCGACAGTTCCTGTTATGACCCATTGAAATTATGTACCTGTGTGCAAGACGGGCAAACATACTGCACTGCAGAAAAGTTAGGAACAGGTGCTAACAGGTTGGGAAGTGAATGCCCAAAAGGAGAAAAATGGGTTTGCTTTACATTTGCTCTCAGGGTGGGGTCCAGGATATAGTGAAAGAACAAACAGTAAACGAAAAGACAAAACCAATACAGCAATCTAACCCTAGGTCAACCCCATGTGAAGTTTTGTATACGAAACTCAAATGACAATTAGAAAAAGAAATAGAAATCCCCAGATAGGGAAAAACCTGTTTGTGGATTTGGGGGGGAAAATAAGTAAAGAACTAAATGTAAGCAACTGTTGGGTTTGTGGAGGGGCTCAATGACAGAGGAATGGCCATGGAAAGGCAGTGGCTTTGGCCCTGTTGAATTTCTCAAATGGAAATGGACCAATATAAGAGGGGAAAATTGTCCAGAAGGGTGGATTTTAAGTTCAACAGTGACAGGAGAAGCGTTTCTCTGTCACACTGGGAAAAATTTTCATAAGTGAGTAGAGAGTACTCTCTGTAAAAGATGTAAAGTCACTAATGAGACTTTTACAAGGTGCGTCCCAGAAGAACCAATGCAGCATTGGGCCCAGAGAAAAACAACATGGGAAAATTGTAAATATTATGAAACTGGACTTTTTTGATGTAAAACTCAAGGCAAGAATCCCTATTCTGGAATACCAGAAATAACCAAATTCTGGGAGAATAGAAATCGAGAGGATAATTATTCTTGGAAAGCACCGGATGGCTTATTTTGGATATGTGGGAAAACAGCTTACCCAAAATGTTCCCCCTGGTGAAAAGGGAGTTGTACTCTGGGAATCATACAGCCAGAATTTTTCCTTTTACGAAAGCAGGATGGCAATGAATCAGGACTACCAGTTTATGAGTTAAAAAGAAATAAAAGTGAATTGATTGGAGAATTTAAAAAATGGGGAGAGGATGAATGGCCCCCTGAATGCATAGTGGAAGTGCATGGGTCAGCCACATGGGCATAAGATGGTAGTAACCCCAATTTATATGCTAAATTGTATTATAAGGCTCCAAGCACTTGTGGAAATAACTAACAAAACTGCTTGGGCACTGGAATTAATAGCAAACCAACAAGGACAAACAAGAGCTGCATTGTATCAGAACGAGTTGGCTTTAGACTACTTATTAGCCAAAGAAGGGGGTGTCTGTGGAAAATTTAAAATAAAATTAAAATTTAATAATTAACATCCAATTGTTATTTAAAAATAGATAATAATGGGGATGCTGTCCTGGATATAGCCAAGGATATAAAAAAAATTGCCCATGTACCAATCCAGAAATGGGAATCTATGCTAAAAACTAACTCGTGGGACAATTTATTGGGAATAGAATGGTGAGAAAAGCTAGGCTTCTTCCTTTATGTGCAACAGCTGGTTTATTATTTCTTCCTTGCCTGATGCCCTGTTTCATTCAGCTAATCACCAGTGTAGTCCAAGGTATTTGAGTAGTAACAATGCCTGTGGTCCCAAAATTTGTTACATCTAGAATGGCACAAAAGACAATGGTGTTAAAGAGATTAACAATACAGAAGACCCATTTGAAGAAGAAAAATTAATTCGTTTAAAAAATGAATGAAGTGTGAAAATTAAAACCAAAAATTATTGTTCAAGCCAAATGATTTATGAAAAAGGAGAGGGATTGTGATAAACACATAGTGTTGGCTTTCATAGATATAAAGATGGGTGCTATGTGTTGTACATTATAACATAATGTTAATTTTTGTAGGAGTAGCTTAGTTATGAAGACATAGCTGTGAAAGGATCAGTAATGTTTTTATTTTTGTGGCTAAGTGGCAATAATTAAAATAACTTAGACAATGTTTTGTTCTCCTCCTCCTCCTCCTCCTCCTCCTCCTCGTCCACCTCATCATCATCTTCCTCCTCCTCTTCGTCCTCCTCCTCGTCCTCCTTCACCTCTTCCACCTCATCCTCTTCCGCCTCCTCATTCTCGTTCTCTCCTCCTCATCCCATTGTCATCATTGTCATTGTCATCCTCCTCCTCCTCTTCCTCCTCCTCATCCACCTCCTCGTCACTGACATCGTTCTCCTCCTCATCCTCATTGTCCTCTGCCTCATCATTGTCATCATCGTCGTCCTCCTCCTCCACCTCCTCCTCCCCATCTTCCTCCTCGTCCTCCTTGTCCTACTTCTCCTTGTCCACCTCCTCCTCATCCTCYTTCCTCCTCTTCATCCTCATCCTCTTCCTTTTCCTCCTTGTCTTGTCCTCGACCTCATCTGCCTCCACCTCCTCCTTCTCCTCATCCTCCTCCTCATCCTCCTCCTCCTCCTCATCCTCCTCCTCCTCCTCCTCCTCCTCCTCCTCCTCCTCATCCACCTCCTTGTTGTCATTGTTATAGTCGTCATCATCATCATCGTTGTTGTCCTCCTCCTGCTTATCCTCCTCCTCATCCACCCCCTTGTTGTCATTGTCATCCACCTCCTCCTCCTCCTTTTCCTTGCTCTCATTGTCCTTCTCCTTCTCCTCGTCAGTGTTATTGTCCTCTTCTTCCACCTCCTCATCCTCATCCTCCTCCCCTTCATCCTCCTCCTCATCATCATTTTCCTCCTCCTCCTCTTCTTCCTTCTCCTTATCCCCCTCCTCATCATTGACAACATCATCGTCCTCCTTATCACCCTCGTAGTTCTCATCCTCCTCGTTGTCATTGTTGTCCTCCTCCTCCACCTCCTCCTCCCTCTCCTCCTCCTCATTCTCCTCCTCCTTGTCCTGCTCCTTGTCATCATTGTTGTGGTTCTCCTCCTCCTCGTCATTGTCATCATCATCATCCTTATCGTCATTGTTGTTCTCCTCCTCATCCTCCTCCTCGTGGTCAGCATCCTCCTTGTCCTCATCATCCTCATCCTCCTCCTCCTTGTCACTGTCATCATCATCCTCCTCCTCCACCTCTCCCTGTCCTCCTCCTCCTTGTTGTATCATCCTCATCACTGTTATCCTCCTTGTCCTCCTCCTCCTCGTTGTCCTCATCCTGATCCTCCTCCTTGTTGTCATCCTCCTCCTCCTCATCATCCTCCTTCTGCTCCTCCTTGTCATCATTATCATCATCCTCCTCCTTCTCCTTGTCCTCCTCCTTGTCATCGTCATCATTCTCCTCCTCCTTCTAATCCTCATTTTCCTCCTTGTCCTCCTCCTCCTTGTTGTCGTCGTCTGCATCGTCATCATCCTCGTCATTGCCATCGTCCTCCTTCTTCTCCTCCTTGCCATCGTCATCCTCATCCACCTCCTTCTTGTCCTCCTCTTTGTCGTCGTCACCGTCATCACTGTCATCCTCCTTGTCCTCCTCCTCCTAGTCTTCCTCATCCTTCTCATCATCTTCCTCTTCCTCCCCCTCCTCCTCCCCGTCATCATTGTCTGTCATCGTCATCATCCTCCTCCTCATCTAATTCCTCGTCATCGTTGTCCTCCCCCTCCTCCTCCCCGTCATCATTGTCTGTCATCGTCATCGTCCTCCTCCTCATCTAATTCCTCGTCATCGTTGTCCTCTCCCTCCTCCTCGTCCACCTTCTCCTCATCCTTCTCCTCCTCATCACCGTCATTGTCATCCTCGTCGTCGTCATCGCCATCATCCTGTCATCGTCATCCCCCTCCTCCTTGTTGTCATCGTCATTTTTGTCACTGTCCTCCTCCTCCTCATCCTCCTCCTCATCCTCCTCCTCTTCCACCTCCTCCCTCCTCCTCCTCATTCTCCTCCATGTCCACCTCTGTTCCTCCTCCTCATTCTCCTCCATGTCCACCTCCTCTTCTTCCTCCTCATTCCCCTCCATGTCCACTTCCTTCTCCCCTTTGTTGTCATCGTCCTCCTCCTCATGCTCCTCCTCCTCCTCCACTACCTCGTTCTCCTCCACATCCATGACATGGATGATGACAAGGAGGAGGAGGAGGAGGTAGATGTGGAGGAAAGGAGGAGAAGGAGGAGGAGCAGTATGAGGAGCAGGAGGAGAATGACAATGATGATGATGATGAGGAGGAGGAGAATGACGATGATGATGATGAGGAGGATGAGGAGGAGGAGGATGATGACAACGAGGGAGAGGAAAAGGAGGAGGAGGAAGGGGAAAATGAAGAGGTAAATAAGGCGGTAAATGAGGAGGATGAGGACCAAAAGAAGGAAGGGGAGGAGGAAGAGGTAAATGAGGATGAGAAGGACATCCTTTCCTTTCCTTTCCTTTCCTTTCCTTTCCTTTCCTTTCCTTTCCTTTCCTTTCCTTTCCTTTCCTTTCCTTTCCTTTCCTTTCCTTTCCTT
>NW_026623456.1:58414-63188 GCF_030028575.1 Malurus melanocephalus
CCTTTCCTTTCCTTTCCTTTCCTTTCCTTTCCTTTCCTTTCCTTTCCTTTCCTTTCCTTTCCTTTCCTTTCCTTTCCTTTCCTTTCCTATGTTGTTTCTTTCTTTCAGTTCATCCCACATGGGACCCCCACAAGATCCTTCTCACCCCATCAAACGGATGGAAAGCAGCAGAGTTGTCTCCAAAATGGGCTCCCACCCTCCCAAAATGCAGGGGAATTCACCTCAGTCCTCAAAATGGGGGGGTCATGACAGGCTCCCAAAATTAACAGTAACATCCCACAGGCCACTGAAAAGCCCCAAAATAGTAAAAAAGCAGCAGGAGACCCCCAAAGGTGGCTCCCAGTGTTCCTCTCTCTAATGCCATATCCCAAGTGCCAGAGGCACCCCATGCCACCACTGCAATCCCCATCCCCTCATCCCAAACTCCATCCCAGCCTCAAAATGCCCACCCCAGCCCATCCCACCCCTCCTGGGCAGGAAGCCCCCGTGTCCAGCCGGGTCTTGGACACTTCCAGGGATCCAGGGGCAGCCACAGCTTCTTGGGTCAACCTACGTGAGGCCCTGACCGCCCTCACAAGGGAGAATTCCTTCCCGACATCCCGTCTATCCCTGCCCTCGGGCAGTGGGAAGCCTTTCCCTGGCTCCTGTCCCTGCAACCCCTTGCACAGAGTCTCTCTTACCCAGGAACTGCTGCTCCTCCCTGCTGTGGGGCAGAGGCTGAAGTTGATTTTCTCCCCGTGGCACCGGCCAAGCCCCGAGCCCCCGGAGGGCACTGGCTCTGTCCGGCCGCAGCGGAGCAGGCGGGGCTCAGAGCTGCCCTCGGTGTCCCCACGAGGAGCCAGTGGGGCAGCCCCAGCGTTCCGTCTGTGACGCGGCAGCGCCAGCCCCGACATTCCATCCCTGGAGACTCTCCACCAGCAGCGTCCAGCCCCGACGTTCCATCCCTGAAGGCGCTCCATGAGCAGCGTCCAGCCCTGCGTCCGGTCACCGCAACGGAGCGGCCACTGAGCACCCCAACCCGGGCTGATGTGGATTCCTCTGAAGCCACCACGGGGAGGGGCACCTTGGTCACCTCCACAGCGCCACACTCGAGTGTCAGATACACTTACGGAGCTCTGCCCGGAGCTGGCAGACACTATTAATTAAACGTAAAAATATACCAAGGAAAAGAGAACTTCCCCCCAGCAGAGCTGTTCCCTCCCTCCCCTGACACACACAGTACCTGAGTCCGCAGGAAATGAGGATTCTCGGGCGCATCTGCCGGAAAAGTGGGTTCAGGACGGGCTCTCAGCAGCGCTGCTCTCACATCCTGTGAACTCCAACAAACCTGAACGGTTTGAAATACAGAACCCATGGCCTTGGATTATCTGCTTGCAGCCAGGGAGGAACCTGGGCTATTCTAGGAAGGGAATGCTGCACTCATACCAGTGATGGGTTTGGAGTCCAACAGTCAGGAATCACCTCAATAGAAAGAGCAGTAGAAGTGTGGCAGAAAGAAGAAAATTCTTCCTGGGGGGATTGTTTTGCCCAATGGAATCTGCTGGGCAATGCATTTGTGGCAATCGCTGCAATCGCTGCAGTGTGTGCACTTGGTGTGTTGTGCTTCCATGTTAGAGCTGCTGTGACACGTTGTGCTGGGAAATGGAGCACTGAGGCTTGTCTGAAAAGAAACAGTCTCAAGAAAGGTGGGGATTCAAGAAATATCATGGAGAATAATTTTCTGCTCCCGTGAAATTGCTGAAAGACTAACTGGCAAAAGAGATAAAAGGATGTAAAGGTGTGCACGGAGGACAATAAATGTGGCTAGAACCATTGGAAAAACAGATAAAGAGGCCTACAGTGGGGTTTTTTTTTGCAAATTATGTGACAAGACCCAGCAGTGCATGGGCAAAGAAAAAGTTCGAGGAAAGGTTTTAATATTGAAGCATTCAGTGAATACGACTACCAGAGATCCCCTTTTTATTACTCTCCAGGACCATACACGGACTTCTAATCATAGGTGGATACATGAAAATTATCTCTGGGAAAGTGATGTTTGTGTATTAGATAAGAAGGACATTTCAGTGTATTTGTACAATTCTAATGGATAAAAGCCCTGCTGTGAAGTCTCAGGGCACAGCAGCACAGGGACAGAACCTCTGTGTGCCCTGCACAGATGCAGAAAGCTGTTTCCTGCTGCTCCAGTTGTGTTTGAAAGTTGCTGTGGCTGATTTCGGTATCCCTAGGGCCCAATTGGGAGAGGCCAGAGCTGGGGCTGGGCACTGGGGACAGCATCACCCTGAGCCAGCTGTGCCCCCTCTCAGAGCTCCCCAGGGCTGGGCAGCTGCTCCCAGCCCTGTACTCTGCAGAGGGAACAGCCTGGGGCTGCAGAGCTGCCCCACAGCTCTGCTGCAGCTCTGCCTGCAAAGGAGGGGCTTCACGCCTTGGACCCCCAGCCCTGGGGGCAAGAGGGTGGGCTGGGGCGAGAGGAGAGAGAGGGCTTGCTCAGAGGAAGTGGCTGCACTGGAGGGGGATCCTGGGAAGATTTCTGAATTCTACCTCCAAAACCATTCCCAGGTTTTGCTTTCTCTTATTGCTTGATCATATCCCTGCTGCCTGGGCCTTTTCCTCTTGAGTGATGTTCCCTGTGCTGTGACTTTTTCCCACCAGTGCTCACAGACCCCATCCCAGGCTCTGCCCTCACCTCGGCCCTACAGACACTCCAGTGTGCAGGGCCCTGGCTCAGGGCAGCTCCCTGTGTGCAGTGGTAAAAGGGCTGGGGTTGGGGTAGAAACCCCATCTGGAAATTCCACCCCCCCTCAGCTGATCCCTTCCCTCCCAAACCCTCCAGCTGAGAGGGACACAAAAAGCAGAGATTCCCAGTTGAAATAAGAACCATTTACCTGAAAACCAGCAAGGAGAGAAGAAGTGAACAGTAACAGCATCAACAGTAATAACCGAAGTGTACAAAAGAGAAGGTGCTTTAGAGACCAGAAGGTGTTCACCAACTGAGGCTCCACCAGACAAAGAACAGCCCTGGCCCCTTCATGGGAGCCCTTTTCTTCCACCCCAAGACATGACGCCTTTTCTCCCGGCTTTAAAACACAAGAAAATGGGAAGTTGATGTGTTAGGAAGAGCCATGGCAGGGTTGGGGTGGGTGGGAGCAGCCAGATGAGCTCTGCTGGCAGCTCTTGGCTTTCCCTGGCCAGAGGAAAGGGGCTGGATCCATCTCCAGGGATCGCTCAGGTGGTTGATTCCTGCTGGGATGAGAGTGGGTCACGGTGTCACCCTGTCCCTGTCCCCATCCCGCTGGATGGACTTCGCTGTGGAGCCCATGGAGAGCGGGAGCTCCAATCCCTTCCTGGAATCCCACCCTGATCCCGCTCCATAGCTGCAGTCACGCCGACAGTCCCTGCATCTGAAGGTCCATGAGATTCCAGCACGGATCACACACCAGGATTAACTGCAGGTTCCATCCTGGGATCCACACAAGGGGATCCAGAGCCAGATCCACCACTGGCACTCACTGGCTCTTGCATTGTATCCATTCCTCTTCCTCTTCCCCATGGAAAAACAGTGGGATCAGCACCCGTGATGTAGGATTCCTGGAACACAGCTGGGCGAACCCACACMCTTTTCTGAGGTTCCCTCATCCCAGTTTTTACCGGATTGGAGCTTCCTGACACCAAACGTAAATCCAGTGAGGATGACGATGGCAGCGATGACAGACACAGTGACTACCAGTGTGAGATTCCTGCCAGATTCTGGCTGTGGGAAGTGCGGCATGGAGAGAATGGGGAGGGGAAGCCCCATCCCACTGCTCCACATTCCCAGTTCCCACATTGCACATTCCCAGCCTCACCCCAGGCGAAGATCCCGGACACCGGCATTCCGCGATGCTCCACCRGGCACCGGTGCTGCTCCCGCTCCTCTGGCAGCCCCTCGATTCCAGCCCAGGTGTGGAAGGTGCCGTTGCTGTTGGAACGATCCCCCCCCATGACACTCCCCGGTAGCAGCGGCAGCTCCGCGCCCCCAGGTGGCAGCACCTTCAGGGCACAGCCGAAGGCTCGGGGGCTCCTCCCCACAGTTCCTTTTCTCTCTCCTATTAAAACCATTCCCTCCCATCCCAATCCCCTCCATTCACATTTTTTCCCCACAATTAAACTTCTTTCCCCGATTAAGCCCTGAGACCCCTCCCTGCCCCTGGCTCCTCCCGGCAGGACTCGACTGGCACCTTCTGAAAACAGCAAAGGATAGAGTTCAAAAATTCGTCATTATTTCGATTTATTTTGTTGTTTTCTGGGGGAGTGTGATGAGTGAGGCACGAACTCCATGTAGGCTTGTGAAGACGTGAAGACTTTTGCTGTACAGTAGTAAATTCCTTATATATCATAGATTAACCTGGAAGCAATTCTAYACTACAACACACCCCAATCAATTGTCTTGTCTCAGAATATTGCCTTTTATGGTACTAGGTAAACAATACCTTTTATGGTAGCAAGCAGTGTTCTTTTACTCTTGAGTGAACTGGTGGTTACAAACTTTTCTTGTGGCTTACCTACTTCACTCGTGATCAATTGTGTTTACTTGTAGAAGGATCTCAGTTAGGTGAATCTCTGTTAGACAGGTTTTTGTGGGAATGAGGGCATGAATTGCTGTTACTGAGCAACCCAGACTGCAAGATAGAGCAGAATGAGATAGAAGAGGATGGGAAAGAGGAGGACATGACTACAGCAGTATAACATGTACCTCGCGCTGACCATGAAGAAGAAACATAGTAAGAAGCAAGAACAA
>NW_026623456.1:63855-74711 GCF_030028575.1 Malurus melanocephalus
AAAAAAAAAATAACAGTAGAGCTTGTTCTGTTGAGACTTGTTTCTTGTCCAAGCTCCAAACTAGGTCTGAGCAAGAAACCAGTGGGGTTGGCAGAAACATTGCTGCTGAGTGGCTGAATATTTCCAAAACTAAAGTATCACGTAGTAACTTGGGTTTGCAGAAGTATATCAAGTAGTAACTTGGGGTTGCAGAAGTCCCAGAGCACACATTGGATTCCCTCATTTTAAGGTGAAAGCTCAACTCCACTTGTGACTCTGCTTTGTAATGATGAATGTAAAATTTCAACAAATTTCCCATAGAAAGAGYCCCCGAAAGTTCATATTGTGAGTGCTTCCTCGAGCAGCCCCACATCCTGCCTTGGTTTAGTGGCTCTCAAGCCCTGTGTGCTTTCCAGCTGCTTCTCTCCAGCTGCCCCAGATCACCGTTAATTCCACGRAATTGAACCAAATCGTCGTGAGTCGAGATAAGGGCAAGGAGAGGTCACTCAGGGATTCACTCAGGGATCGCCATGACGGGCACAGCAGCCCCGACGTGGGGAAATGAACTGAAATTAGGACTGAGCAAATCAGAACAGAAGAGTAAGGAGTAAAATAAACCCCGACAAAGAACATTCTCCCGACTTCTTTCTACTTGCCGGACTTGACTTTATCCCCGGCTTCCTCCCTGCTCTGCCCAGCGGGGGAGAGAGAAGGGATGGGTGTCCCGGTCAGTTCGTGCYGCTGCTTCCCTCCCCCTCAGGGACAGGAATCCTTGCCCTGCTCCGGCGTGGTCCCTCCCACGGGGTCAGTCCGTACCCTGTCCAACGGGGGTCCCTCCTACGGGGTCAGTCCGTGCCCTGTCCATCGGGGCTCCCTCCCCACCCGTGCGGTCACTCCCCGGCCCGGCCCCGAGGCGCGGAGCAGTCCCGTCGCAGCCGCGCTCCGGCCCCGTCAGCGGCAGCGCCCCTCGGTGCCGGGCAGGAGCGGCAGAAGGAGTCGGGCGGCGGCGGGGGCTGAATCCCGGCAGGAAGGAGAAGAACAAGGAGGGGTCGGGGTTCAAACAGACGCTAAGGCAATGGCGGCGCTGCCGCCCCTCAGGCGCCGTGGAGCCGAGACCGGGGCCGTGGCTGTCCTCGCTCTGACCAATTAGCGCGTGAGAACGACGAGTGACGACAAAATTAGCCAATGGAAGCGAGTGGCGGGCTCTGCACACGGCACAGCCYCGCCCCGCGCCCTCAGGCTCCTCCCCCGGGCTGTGTGAGGGGAAAGTCAGAGACGAGGAACAGCCCTGGAACGGGACTGGACCGAAGCCGGGATTGATCTGAAAATAGCGAGGAAGTTCTCCGGAGCGGCCTTTGGTGAGTGCAGGAGGGGCGAGATTTCTGGCAGAAAACTCCCCAAATCGATTTTGCCCACATTGGAAAGAACAAACCAAAGAAAACTGAGGTGGGATCCCCCAGCAGTGCCTCTCTGCCTGCCCAGCTGAAACCCTCGCTGGCTGCTCGAGGGTGTATGGGCAGACTGGGAGCACTGGGAAGGGGCTCTGGCTCGGCAGCCCCACGGCCCCCACAGCAGCTCCGAAGCTCCGCCAGCTGGGATGGAACATGGGAAAGGGGAGCCGGGAAGGGACGGGGCTGCCGGCACCAGGGACTGCAGGGGCACTTCACAAATGTTTAACGCAAAAGAAAAGACAATAAGGAAGACAAAAGCAACAGCAGCAGGGTCACCATAGCACAGGGCCACATGAGGACATGTCACGTTGCAGTGGGGTCACGCTGGACCCATGCCAGGTACCCACCAAAGCTGCCCTCTTGCTTCCCTCCACAGCCACGCAGGGGAGAGAAAACTGAACCAAGGGTTCATGAGTTAAGGACTGAGACAGAGCCCTCATCAAACACCATTATGGGCAAAACAGCCTCGAAATTGGACATGTGAATTGAATTTATTGCTAACAAACCCAGAGCAGGATAATGAGGACCCTTAAAAACACCTTTCCCACAACTCTCACTCCATCCAGCTCTAGCTGCTATCCCAGCAATGCGGAGAGATAAGGAATGGGGTCTGTGATCAGTTCATCCCCTGTGACTTCTGCTGCACCCTGGGGTCCCTCCCACAGGAGAGTTCTCCAGGAACTTCTCCAACCTGAGTTCATCCCATGGGCAACACCCTCCCCTCTCACTGCTGCAGCCCCGTGGGCCACTCTGCTATGGGGCCAGTCCTGCAAGGACAGGCTGCTCCAGCAGGGTCCCCTCTATCCACAGGGCTCCCACGGGATCACAGCCTTTCCATTCCCTGCTCCAGTAGGGGCACCTTCAGTGGCTGAGGGGGGTTCTCTGCATACCCATGGATCTCCAGGGGCTGCCTGAGCACAGTTGCCTCACCACAGGTTTCACCCCAGGCTGSAGAGGAATCTCGGTCCTGGTACCTGGAGCAGCTCCTGCCCCTCCTTCTCCACTGACCTTGGTGGCTGCAGAGTTGTTCCTCTTACAGGTTCTCACTCTGCTCTTCTTTGGCTGGAATTAAAACTGTGCCCCAGCTTCTGTTTTGATTTCTTCTCAGCTTTGTTGGCACAGAGGCCTTACCACCATTTCTTACTGGCCCAGCCTTGGCCAGCAACACATCCACCTTTGGAGCCCGCAGGATTGGCTTTGCCAGGCATGTTGGAAGCTTCTGGCAGCTTCTCACATGTCCTGGTTTTACTCGGTCTGATTTTTGGTGGTGGGGGWTGGGACCAATAAACCACAAAGGTAGCTCCTGTGACAAAGTTCTAGAAGCTTTCTCCTTCTCCAGCAAAAGGAGCTCTGTCCCCTGTGTTTTAGAGCCAATCCATTGTGGCTCTGAGGTTGATGAATAGCCTACTGGTCAGGCCTGGGCCAATTGCACAGGCTAGTTACATCTCTGTGATGATATATGGTCTTCTACTTAAGAAGAATTCAAAACAAGATAGGGGCGGCCGCCATTTAATTGTTATGTTGTTAGTATTTAGTTTTAGTATCATGCACTGGGGGAGGACAGAGCAGGAGGGTGAGGAGATGTAAGAAAAAAAATGGAGACCCAAGATCACAGTAGGAAGAAGATAGGTGCTGTGCTGTTGCTGTGGTGCTCAAACACGGAGAAAGCAATCTGTTCTCGAAAGGACCATTTCATCAATGAGAGACCTGTATAGAAAAGTGAGTGACCTTGCTCTGAGGAAAACCTGGCCTTTGAGGATTGAACTGATCATAAGCCATAAAAGGGGAAGGGGCTTGGCCCCCCCCCTCACATCTGAAGTGAGTTGACGCTCAGAAGAAATGTGTTCTGCAGGGGAAGGGGTGTCCCCCCCCCCACGTCTGAAGCAGGTGGATGCTTCAAAGAAGCTGTGTTCTGCCAGGAGACTTGTGATAGTGGCCTTACACTGCTGAAAATGAAGCAGTCAGCCTTGAAGGACTGTTTTCCTTTCTCCCACAAGGTAAAGAAAAGAATCCCATACCATCAGCAGTTATACACTGACTGTTTCTTGAGAGAAGATTTTCCACAGCTTGGAGCTGTAAGAACGCTTCTCTCATGATGCTGGATGACAACCGTAATGAGTAGTTTGATCTATGTTAAAACTTTCATCCCAGCCCCTTTTTGCGCCCGGGAAGGCATGTGGAGTGGAGAGGGACAACCTGAGAAATTGAGAAAGAGACAGGTCCCTGAAAAGAATAATAGGTGTCTTAAAATGTCTGTTTTTATTTTCTTCTCCTTGCAAATTTTTCCCTATCTTTGTTCCCCTCTCAGGTGCAGTAGCATTCTTAGTAGTTTTTCGTAATAAATCTGTTTTGCAACTTCAGTTACTCAGCCTGTGTAATCATTTTCTGGAGCATATATGTATCTTTCCATTATGTTATGCCATCTAAAAGTCATAAATTTTAGTGTTAATTGGGGTTTTTTTGCTCTCCCTTCTGCCTCTCCAGTGGAGGGGGAGGGAACACCATAGGTGCAGTGCTTTTGGCTTTTCGGTCAAGTTCAAACCACAACAGTATGCTTTTCAACTGCAACTTTGAATGCTAAGAACAGACATTCAGACAGGCAGCCAGCATGAATAAGAAGATGCTCTTTAGAGCATGTCTGAGTAGTTTGCACAAACTTCCCTCAGTCTTTTAACACGCCCATAGCATCTTTTGCCTCCCATGGTTTGGGCCCAATACCTGTCCAAGTTTCCAGCCTGTCCCACCATGTGCTCCATGGTTCCTGCATCCACCCTGGTCGCTCCACTGGTGAAGCCACAGCCCGCGGTTCCTTCTTACAGAATGTCTCTACCAATGCACTACGACATGGTCGCAGCAGCAGAAATAGCAAAGCCTCTGTTCTATGGGTATTGTCCAGCAATAGCACAAACACAAAAGATAAACTTTAAAAGGACAATTACAATGTACACACTGTGCCACTTAAAAGTGTAAGCCTCTGGTCACGCCCTCTGGTCACACACACACATGGACACAGAAAAACACTACTAAGTTCCCACATAAGGTGGGCACCTGGACTAAATCTTGACCTCCCATATGCCACACCCTCACATGGAACAGTGTCTCTCAGTGCAGCTACATGCTTCACTCTCATGGTACAGTCCCACACTTAGCTGACCAAGCCCTGTTCTTTTCACACGCACACACACACACACACACACATGCATACACACACACAGACACACCCCAACCTCTCTTGGTGCAGCTATCCATTTCACTCTCTTGGTGCAACCACACGCTCCACTGCCCAAGCCCTGTCTGGTTTTTATTTTTTTAGTTTTTTTGCTCTKGGTATCCATCCAGTCATCCTCCTTGTCATTAATGCTAGGGTTCTGGAGGTTGTCTGTGCACAAAAAATCTGAAATGCAGTTGTGATTGCAAAGCAAATTATCAGTTGCTGTAGCAAATAATACATACCACCCCCTGGATTCGTGAAAAGCTGCTGAGCAGAAGCAGATGGAGCATGGTGCCCAGGGGGAAGGGGCAGGTAGGCTGTGCACCTTCAGGACATCCCCTGGATCAAAGTCGCGCACATCATGTCATCCTCTCCTTTCTACCCCAGAACCACACCTTATGTCTCCTCCTCTTGGAGTGGAATTTTTTCCAGTTACGGCATCATCTCATGCTTGGCCAGAGTGTGAGATAGAGCCACAATGACTCATGATACCATGTCCATGCTAACAACAACTCCATTATCCATCATTCCTCTTCCAAAGGTYAACTTCCCATTGATTAACCAATACATTGTTTCTCTTAACGGTCAAGTTCAAACCAGTTAAACAGTAAGGTTTTCTTCATTGTCTTTTCTTCATTGTCTTTTTGATGTGCACAACAGTGGACCAAATACGGCAGGGCCTTAGACACGATTTGGGAGCTAGACACAAGCAGTAATCAGGTCAAGAGTAGGGAACAAGAATGAAAGAGAACGCACAGCAATGGTGGTTTAGCAGGGCAAGGTAAGGAAACTGTTGGGTTGCCAAGGCAAGGTAAGTGATAGGTACTTTCAAGGAATGCTGGTAGATGAAAGCAGCCAGGACAGACTTTCACATGGGCTGTCACTAATTTGCATTTAAAACCCTGAGGCCATGTGGTTTCCTTCCTATGTAGTAGAACTGTCATTCTGGTCTGTAGCAGGCTGACCCCAGCTGGATGCCCATTAAGTTGCTCTACTACTCCCTTTCCCTCTGGGACAGGGGAGATAATAAGATGGAAGACAACCAGCAGGATGAGATAAAGCAGTTTTATTATAGTAAAATAAAGAAATAAGCAGAGATTTGCATGGGCATAAGCTAAAGGGAAAAAGRGTCAATCTCTATTTCCCATTAGCAGCGATGTTCAGACACTTCCTGTGAAGCAGGATTTCCGCACATATAATGGCTCCTCTGCAAGACAAACACTGAAAACTGACAAATGGCCCCCCTTCCTCCTCTCTCTCTTAGGACTTGCCTTGCCCTGCCTGCTCCTCCTAGAATTCTCAAGGCCTTCACGTACCCCCAGTGTTTCAGGAGTGTATGTGAGGCACTGTTACATGTTCTGGAGGATGCCTATGCAGAAAAAGTCTCGAAGACACAATTGTGATTGCAAAGCAAGTTTTATTTTATTAGTTGGTGTAGCATATAATACACACCGACCTCCGGATTTGTGGAAAGCTGCTGAGCAGAAGGAGACAGAGCATGGTGCTCAGGGGGAAGGGGCAGGTAGTCTGCGCACCTTCAGGGCATCACCTGGATCAAAGAGGCATATATCATGTACTCCTCACCCCCTCCACCCCAGAACCGTGCCTTTTATCTCCTACTCTGCAGTGGAATTTTTCCAGTTACTGTGTCATCTCATGCATGAGATAGGGCTACGGTGGCTCATGATACCACCTATATGATAACAGCTCCCTTATACATTGTTCCTCTTCCGTGGGTTACCTTCCTATCAGTTGACCAATACATTGTTTCTCTTAAGGATTGAGTTCCAATCAGTTAAACAATGTTTTCTTCATTGTCTTTTCTTCATTGCCTTTTCTTCATTGCCTTTTCTTCATTGTCTTTTCTTCAGTATCCTGTCGACATGCACAGCAATGGCCCAAATATGACAGGACCTTAGACATGACTTTAGAAACAGGCAGCCTAAGGACATCATGTCCAGCCAAACCCATCTGTCTTCACAGCATTTGTCTGGCACCTAGCCTTACATGTCTTTAATTTTGGACAGGCAATCCACATTCCATCTTTTTTCTCTCTGACCTAAATGGCAGGGTTTTTTGCCATTTAGGAAGGAAAACAAGTAGAAGCATTTCTGGTGCAGATTAGAGACACACCATATAAGATCGAGGCTGTACAGAACAGTCTGTCTTGATTGCTTTTGTGTATCAGGAATCCTAGAAAGTACTTGTCCTGTGCCTTGCCTTGTCAACCCAACAGTTTCCTTGCCTTGCCCTGCTAACCCTCCCTAGCCTTTCATTCCCTTGTATGCCCATGGCCCACTCCTGGCCTTCCTACTGCTTCCTCCCAGGCCTTGCCTTGCCCAGCCATTCCTGTTTTCTGCCTGGCCTGCCCATCACTGGACTTGCCTTCCTATGCCCAGCCTTGCCTAGAAGTTCTGAGCTTTCTTTCACCTACCACTCCATTTGCTTTGCCTTCACCACTCTGGCCTTGCCTACCTCTGCCTTGCCTACCTCTGCCTTGCCTACAATTGCCTACACTTGGTTTGCATTGCCTTGCCTGCAAGGAAGGCAAGCTTAAAGAGTGGTAAGCAAAACAAAATAAAATAAGAAAGTTTTAGGTAGGGCAAGGCAAGGCACACATGTAGGTGAGGCAAGCAAAGCAAGGGTAGGCAGGGACAAACTGGGCAAGGTACTGAAGGCAAGGCAAGGCCAAGTGACTCAGAGTGCCTTTCCTTGGGATGCAAAGGACAGTGCTGGGAAGCAAAAGCCAGTGTTGGTGGAGAAGATGTTGAGGTTCCATGGGGAGGTGTAGTTCAGCAAGACATTTCTTTCCTGGTCCCTTTTGTGGGGGACCAGGAATTTGCAATTTTTGGATGTATTTAGTACTGGAGGTGGTAYGCAACTTTCCTTGGTACAATCCTGAATGAGACTGGCAATGCTTTTCCATGCGAAGGAAAGCACGTAGCCCCAGTGTTGGAGGTGTAGATAAGAAGCTGCCTCATGGAGGTCAAGGATGCCAGCAATTTTCTGTTCTGGCATATTTGGATTAGAAGCACTGCCTCAATTCATACAGTTGTGGTGTTAGTACCCATCTGTGGAAGGTAGTCTCCTGAAAGATTTAATTTGGTATGTGGTTTGCACTTCTCAGAGGTGGCCTTCTGAAATACTGGCAGCACATGTCTTTTGGTAAGCAGCTAGGATGAGTCTTGGTGTGCAGCTGATCTAGTGCCTGGGGCAGGAAATGCCCAATAACAATGTTCTGCACCTGTGTATGGGACCAGTCCCTGTATATTCTGCATTTTGGTGGAAATGATGCAATTTTTTTAGATGGGCTTATAATTCCTCTCTTCAGCAAAGAAAGCATGTTTGGATGCACACATTGGGTRGTCTTAGTGAATTTAAAGACTTTTCCAAATAAGCAGTTCTCTGGGTTAGAGCTATTAAACTACCAGTGGCAATGCCAACACCAAGCTCTTGAGCTTTTGGCCTTAGCCCCTTCCGTGTGTGAACAGTCCCAGGTGCCATTCCATTTGGATCCGGACTCTCTGAGATCAAAGGCTTTTAGGATGGTACGTAGATCTGCGAAGGAAAATGCCGATAGCAGGGTGTGTGCTGGTAAATCAGTGGGTGCAGTTGAAGGTGTAGGCAGCAAGAACTTTAGCAGCTGGCCCTTCTGTGAGCTCTGTTTTTGCCTGTTTTTTTCAAGTTTGTAGCCAGACTCTGCGAGAGTGAAAGGATTTGTGAGGGCAAGAGAGTTCTTGTTGCTGTTTAAGTATGGTGTAAATAAGAGTTCGCACTTGGAAGAGGAAGACCAGCGAAACCTTTTTGTCGGGACTCGAGGACAGGGACTTTCACAACTCGGCTCTGCCCTCGGGGTGGTTTCGAGCTGGGCCCGGTGCTTTTCATTTCTTTGCAGGTCCACGGCGCCATCGTGTGGTGGCTTTGATGAGCGCTGCCAGGGCCCCGGTAAAAGCCAAGCGCTTTTTTTGCCCTGCCTCACTCGTGTGCGAGCAGTTCGTGCAAGAGCTCCGCTGTGGGTCCCGGATCCAGGACACTTTAAAGAATGTGATCCTGCATTTAGCAGGGAAGGAAGAAAACCGTTTCATTGTTGGCTGTTCAGTTTTTAATCTGCAAAAATAAGGCAATTCCAGAATGGCCTCTTCCTTTCAGAATCTCGTCTGTGTAATCAGCTGCTCAGCATGTAACTTGCACCCACTGAACTACATCAAACCCCCCGGAGATTGTGCTTTTCCTCAAGCTCTATGTACTGTCCCACCTTCTCATTCTCGCTGATCCCAAGCATTTTCAAAACGTCCAGCAGCTGCTTGCAAAGAAAAAGTCCTAGAACTAAAAAACAGCGCTGGCCTTCATCTTCGTGTTGCAGTCTGTAAACTAGATGGAACACACTGGTTAGGAAAATTAATCCACAAGCACCAGAGGTTTATGTCCAAAAAGGAGACAGAAGAGTCCCGCAACTTTATTCATGAATGAAGGGAGAGGTCATGGGCATTTCCCCATGGGGTCTCTCAAATTCATAGAGGACGCAGCCTCTTTTACCCCAATTTCCCGGTCACAGTTCCCTCTCTCTTTCCTCATTGGCTGAGGTACTTGAGAGGAAGAGGCTCCCTGAAAACGCCTAATGAAAGCCCCCTTCTATCATACATTGCCCCTTTTCAATATACATCTCTGTGTCTCTGCTCTTGTAGTCTATTAACATAGTCTGGGGTAAGTCAATCAGTGGAATTCCTATGGAAATCCTTCCTATTGTTTCCTTCTATCTCCCAGTATCGGCCTAATCTTACCCCCAGAGTCAGAGTTTGTTTGTAAAGGCACTCCCTTCTCATTCCTTTCACACTGGTGATTTGCACTTTCTTCCTCAGCTATAGATATAGCATCATCTCATTCTCTCGAGGTGGTAGAGTCCATCACTAAACCAAAGTGTTTCCAGCTACAATTTGGACTGAGAGATATGCCAGGACAGAAAGTATTTGCTGACATTCCCTCTTCCCTGTGAAAACTGATATTCAAAGTGCCATCACTTTCAGTGTCACTGAGTTCAAGCAGCTATACCTCATAGGGAAGGAAGTGTCTGCACAGAAGGTGTTCGTAATTACCCCTTTCTCATAGCACCCTTTAAACTGTGCACTTGGGACTATGTCCTTCTCTTATACATGTGCATTTCTCTTCTCTCGGTCTTTTTCCAATGTCCAGCATTGGAATCATTTAAATCAGAGCACTCTATGTTTATCAATGGCCACTCCTGAGAGTCCCTTTCATACTTGCTTAGTTGCTGTGCCATTGGATGACTCTTCTATTATAGTCASTGAATCCAAACAGCCCTTAGACAAAGTAAGCTGTAAGAAAAGTCCCTAGAAGAAAAAGCCGTTGTTGGTCTGCACTTTCACCTTACTGCCTGTTCACCACATCAAACTCACCAGTGCACTCTGTACTTTCCTCTTCAGCTACATCTACCATCATGTTCTGTATATCTCGAAGTCTAAAGGTAAATGGGATTGTTTCCATTAGAGCTCAGATAGGAATATGTATGAGCACAGGTAGCTTTTGTTGATCCTCCCCCTTATGGCTGGTAACTTGAATTTGGCAGGCAAACAAGTAGTAGCCACGCTCCCCTTGCAGCCTGTGCACTGTGCTCACAACCATGGTACTATGCAGGTGCATCCTTTGCCTTTTGTACCATCATCCATTTCATTCTCTCCGAGTGAGAAATGTTCATCTACTTCTCGCACAAAACACTGTGCTGGCACAGAGGCAGTCTAGCACACAGCTTCTGGTGAAACATTCCAACGCTATGCACTTTCCTGCTCAGTTCTATGTGTCATCACAATCTATCAGTCTTGCAACTTGAATCTAAATGAAAAAGTTTTTGGCTATATCTCACATAGATAACTGTGCCAGGACTACGAGCATGCTCAGACTTTGCACCTTATGCATAGAAACTTATATCTACCTGTTGTGGGTTAAGGTTTCTCCTTTTGTTTCCTTTCTTGGGGAATTTCTTTCCCATTTTGTTGCTAAGATATGCATGATAGCTGAATCATTACCTTAATGACAAGTGCTTAGGCAGAACAAAAGAAGGTGCCAAGCCCTGGGTGGGGGAGAAGGGTCTGCCTGGGCACTCCTCCTGCCTGGCAGGTTTTTTCTTTTTTCCTCTCTTTGGAGAGACAGAATTTCTCGCGGAGTTTTGGGCTGAGGGAGGGCGTATGTGTGTGTGGGGG
>NW_026623456.1:74802-78346 GCF_030028575.1 Malurus melanocephalus
GGGGGAGAGCTCGCCTGCTGCTGCTGCTGCAGAGCCCAGCGTCCTGCCGTCAGTTCCTGTTTGCTACACTATGGTTTTCTGCCCCCGTGCCTTGCCAGGACCCCTGTGATTCAGTGGTCCAGTTCTGATACATCTCGTCTACAGCTGCGGGATTCTGCTTGTCTCTTGGCTTATCTGGCTGTTCTGAGGTTTCTTGCTATCCAGAGGGAGCACTGGGATCGGCTATTCCCCCGTGAGTTTGTAGCAGAACTTTTTCTCCATTCATCTCTGCCGGCTTGTGCCCGGCATTGACCACATGGGAGATCTGAACCAGCCGGGACCCGCTCCACAGCGCCCCCTGCAGACGCCGGGGAATCACCGCACCCACCCTGCCCGGCCAGGAGCCAACAGCGCCCCTGCCGACTGGGACTGTAACTGCACCAAAGGAGAGGCTGTGTCTCTGTAAGGCTGTCATTGGGTTTGTGGCGGGGTTGGTTGTTGCTATCATTGTTGTTACTTGTTTCACCTCGTCATACATATTAGTAAAAACTGTTTCTCCCTTTAACCCATATCCTTGCCTGAAAGCCTGTGATTTTCAAAGCTGTAATAATTCAGAGGGAAGGTGGGTGGGTCATATTCACCACTCCAAGGGGGGTCCCTGACTTCATTGACAGACACCTGTCTTTCAAACCGAGACACWGCACCACATTCAAGTGGCAGTCCTCTTTCCTTTACAACCTGCCAACTGCCGTTAGGTGACTGCTCAGCACATTCCTTCTCAGATATAAGTACCACCGCTCCCTTTGCTGTGCCTTAAAAACCAAAARTGCACAGGAAAATGAGGCAGGATGAAAACATTTTCTTGTTTATTCCATGTTGTCTTCCAGATTGTGGTGGTTTGTTGACAGCGTTGAATCTAGGAAGAATAAGCTAGGAACTGCTTCTCTCTTGACATGCATAACTGAGGAAAAACGGTTCACAGCACACTGTGTTTGTGTGCAGTATTCAATCGGTGATGGAAAGCTGAATTCCACCAGTGGGCTTTGGTTTTTRGAGCTGGTGTATGGGAAGAGCTGTGGGCTGTTTCAAGGTTTGAATTGGGGATCTGCCAGAGTGAGACAGAATCCCAGAGCATTATGTGTATTTGAAAGGCATGACCACAAGAAGGGGTCATGCAGCAAGTGCTTCTGTCCTAACATCTTTTTCTCTGTGTGAAATGGGCTTTCTCTGTGTGAAATGGACTTGGTAAGGTTGAAAGCACAGGATGGTATTAAGCTGAGCATGAACTGCAGCATATCATTGGCTGTGTGCAGTTTACAGATGGCAAAAAGTCGTTAATGCCATTTGAATGCGGCATTCCAAGTGCAAGTTAACAATTGTAATAGGGAGAGTCAGAGAAAGTTTCCTGTGCTTTCCTGCTATGTGAGCTCTAGCAGGAAGCAATTCAGTTTAGCTTCAGAAGCTGCTGTGATTGTGAGGTGATTTCTGAGAAGAAAACTACAGAAGAGCAGTGTGTTTGGTGTGGTTGATATGCTTTAAGGGAATGTGCAGGCTCTCACTAGGATCTTGTTCTTAGTCCATTCCTAGGGCATCAGCTCCTCAATATTTTAGTTCTACAGTTAAGCTCCACGAGAGTGAGAAATGTAAGAGGACATGCAGCTGTGAAAGAAGGTGCATAGCCCTGTGTGAGTTCTGTGTTGTTAAAACGTTGCCACAACAAAGACATACCCGGCAAGTGCTCCTGTTCTGGCACATCTTTGTGCACAAATGGACATGAAAACTTCAGTCTCTGCAAAATTGCAAGTGAAAACCTGAAGCTGAACAGGAAATCCAAGAGCAGCAGTGTGTGACTATGTATTTGAAAGAAAGACAAGGTGATAGTACTTTTCTTAGACAGGAAAGCTCCTAGCTCTGGTTCACACAGTGTTGTTAGTAGTCTTCAAAGTGAATGGTAAAGCCACTAACTGCTTCTCATCCCAGCTGCGCACGCAGCTGCTGGGACATGGACATGTCCTGATGCCCACCCCCCACCCCTGACCCATGGACAAGATTTGGGACAGTTTGAAGCCATTATAGGTATGAAGTTGTGAAGTTGTGCCAGTTCAGGAATGGCAAAGGGACAATTTGGGGGCCTTTTTGGGGTGTCCCTGTGTGCCTCCCTGTCCCAAATCTCCACCCTCCTCCCTGTCCTGCCCATGCCAGTCCCTCCTGTGTCCCGCACAACGCCCCACAGAGGGGCAGTCCTGGGTCCGTGGAAAGCATCTCCGCTTCTTTCCCTGCCGCTCGACCCCGTCCCCACRGCCTGGCAGCCACCAAAACACACAAGGCTAAGGCAGGATGGGGACCCTACGCTGGCCCAGTGCGGAGGGCTCCGGAGGCTCCACAGGTGCCAACAGCCCATGCTGCTGCCGGAGCGAATGCCAATGGCTGTGGGCAAGTGGCAAATCCAAATGGGGCCAGGAGGAGAAGGGCAGCCGGGGGTTGGGGGGTTGAGACCCTGCTGCACGGCCTGGGAGCGGAGAAAGGTTGGCGTGGGGCTGAGGGCAAAGTCGAGGACCAAAGCAGGGACAGCCAAGCAAAGCCGCCTGCTGAGAGCACTCAGCGCATGGGAACGCAGCGTTTTTTGGGAGTGCACGTGGTCTCAGCCCCGGAGGCAGTGCAGGACGCTCGGGGGAGGCAGAGCATGAAGAAGTCAGGCAGTGCATGAAGGCAGCACAGAGGATGCCGCCAGGAATGAGCTCAGGTGGCTGGGTTTTATGGAACAAGTGTGCCAGCACTCAGATTCTAGAATCAAAAGAAGTGCACCTTTGGGATTTGAGCAATGCAAGAATAGACATGGCCTCGAGGAGAGAGAATTTAAGATTCTGCCATCTTTTCAAGAGCGGGGGTTTGCTGCAGAGCTTGCTCCCCATCATGCGTCCCTCCCACTCTAGGTCCTGTCCTGGTATGGCAGTGAATGTAGAAAATGCAAACCCCACAGTGGCACATTTGTGGGTCAGTTCTAGACAGAAATCTAAGTGGAAAACTAAGCCCAACCCTAAAACAAACCCTAACTGTAACCCTAAACCTAATCCTAAAACTAAGCCCACACCCATACCCTAAATCTACTCCAACTAGAACCCTAATTGCAACAGAAATCCCAGGGAGAAGGGAGCCTAAAAGAAACCCCACCAGGGGGAAGATTTTTCACTTCAACCTGTTGGAATTCAGGGGCTTTGTGACCCTAACCATAATCCAAACCCATGACCCTAGCCCTGCCCCCCAACCCTAACCCAGTTGTTTATTCCACAGTATTTACRAAGAGGTCAGGGTTTTGGGGATAATGGGGGATAATACCCAATGGAAAAATATGGAGGGATCCTGGTGTGTGACAATTCCCTCCCCCCTCAAGATCTCCTGGAGTAGCAGCCTCTGGAGATGCCTTGCTGGACCTCCCCCACACACACAGTCGGTCTTCCCAAATGAGCAAGGACCTTTCCAAACAGTCAGGAAACTGGCAGGGCCTCCATAAAACAAGCTGCCCCCCTCCCAAGCAATCAAGGACCCTCACTCTTCTGGGTGGGTG
>NW_026623456.1:78427-116609 GCF_030028575.1 Malurus melanocephalus
CCCCCCCTCTGGGGGGAAGATGATCCTTGCAATGTCACTACTGCTATGGGGGGAGGGGGGTCAAGGGGTGACTTTCCCTGCCTGTCCCTTCTCCACAGTAACGTAAGACCCCTCACACAGCTCAATTTGGGGGAGGTCCCCTATGTTTTGGTGTGCCATTTTGGGTGAGGTCCCCTATGTTTTGGTGTGCCATTTTGGGTCTGTGCCCCTTTCCCCCAGGGCTGACCTTGGCTGGGGGAAATGCAGCAATAAAGAATGGAACCTTGAAGCAATTTGAGGGTCTGGGCCCTGCAGCCCAGAGGTTCAGGCCTCTGCAGCCTGAAGGGGTGCAGGAAGGCAGGGCGAGAGCAGCCACCTCAACATGGGGTGTCCCCCCAGTACCCTATGACAGGTTTGGTCTCAGCACTGGTGCAGTCTCCTTACACTGGAAAGCCACTTTTCTGGGGGGAAAGGGGGGCCTAAACCAACCCCCCCACCTCCCAGCCAGCAGGAGGAAGCTTTTTCACCCCCCCATTAGAGTGTGGGGGCTTTGTGACCCTCAAGCTAGGGGATAGGCATTTTGCAACCCCACCCAGCTGGGATGTGGGGTGTCTGTGACCCCCTCAATTTGGATGCAAGGGTTTAATAAACCCCCAAGCTGAAGTGTGAGCACTTTGTGACCCCAGTTGGGGTGGGGGGCTTTATAGTTGGGGGTACTTTGTTAACCCATGAAAGTGGAGTGTGAGGGCTTTGTGACCCACATAACTGGGGTGCGGATACTTTGTGAACCTCCCGGTGAGATGTGGGGTCTCCGTAACTCCCCAACTGGGCTTCAGGTGCTTTATGACCCCCTCAGTTAAGGTGTAGAGTCTGTGAGCCCCCACAGACTCCCAAGGCCCCCTTCAAGCAGTTTTGGGGTGTGGAGGGGCAGCGTCCGGTAAATAACCCAACCCTCCCCCACTCCAAGTGGTTTCAGTGTATTTGCAATTTTTGGGGTCACACACTGCGGGAGTGGGTCACACAGCTGGGAGTGTCACACACAGTCGGGAGGTATCACACAGTGTGGTGCCATCACACACAGCCAGGGATATCAGACATGGGGMCCATCACACAGTTGGGGGTGTCACAGCCAGGGGCAGGGCACATACAGCCAAGGAGGTTCACATGGGGTGTGGGGGTTCACACAGATGGGGAGGGTCAGAACTGGGGTGTCACAGGGGGGAGTACAGGTTGAGGGAGTGACACAGCTGGAGGGAGGTCACAGCTTGGGGGGGTCACAGATGGGAGGGGTCAGAGCTGGCGGTGGGGAGTCACACAGTTGAGCAGGGAAGTTGTCACAGTCCCAGAAGCTGTCACACAGCTGGGGAGAGTTACAGGTGGGGAGGATCACGCATGGGAGGTTACACACGCAACCAAGGGGGACGCCTTTTAGGGGAGATGCTGGGGAGTCCCGGGGGAGGGGGCTGTAATTAAAGCCACAATAATTTATTGCGATTTAAGGCAACTCAATACAAACCTACACAGACACATGCAACATGGCAAGAGGGAACACAAAAAACACTGGGGGCCCCACTGGAATCAGCCCAGGAAATGGGGAGTGGGGGCAAGGTCTATGGATTTGGGAGGGGTGGTGGGGTGAGGAGGAATCATGCATCACCCTGGAGGGGCACTCCACATTTGTGGGAGGCTCCTGCACACCCCAGCTTTCTCCTCAGGAGGGTGAAGACTCCCTGTCCCTTATTGGGGGGGGTCAGGACTGTCCTGGATGGTATATGGGGGGGGAACCCATATCCCGTGGCCAAGGATGCTCAGTCAACACGATCCCAATCCCCCTCAGAACACCAAAAGCTGGTTTATGGGAGTGGTGGTGGAAACCTGGATGGGAGGGGACCCGAGGTTGTGGAGGGGAGGAGAGGAACCCCCATTTCCAGGTCCCTGGCAGACTCTGGCTGCCTTTGGCCTCTGGACAGAGGGTCCTGGGGTGGGATGAGGGGATYTGGTGTGTCAGGAGTGGGCAGTCAGGGTGGAGGGGTTTCAAGGGACATGGGAGGGACAGGGAGGGGTTTAATGCCCCGCGCCTTCATGTAAGAGAGGAGCTGATCAGGAATCTCCGCTAGGACCTCCCGTGCCAGACCTGCCATGCTCAGCCCTGCGCCAGGACCCCCTGACATGTAGTCACGGAATGGTACAAACTGGGGAGTCAGAGAGGGGTAGAGCGGTTGAGGGAGTCCAGGGCCGGGAAACCCCGCAAATTGTGTGTCCCCAACACAGCAGCTCCGGTGTCCCCTCCCCGTTCCTGATGTCCCAGTGTCTCCCACATCCAGGTACATCCTAAGACCCAGTGTCCCCCCATATCCTTGTACCCCCCCATGTCCCAATGTATTCCCACATCCCAGTGTTCCCCACTTCCCAGCACAGCCCTCTTCATGTCCCAAGGCACACACACATCCAAGTGCATCCCAAGCCCCAATGCCCCTCCATATCCCAGTACCTCCCATTTTCCACAGCCCCCACATCCCAGTGCCCACCTTTATTTCCCCATGTCCCACTGCTTCCCACATYCAGGTCCATCCCAGTATCCCAGCGCCCCCCTCATTCACCAGCACACCCTCCTCACGTGCCAGTGCCCCCTGCATCCAAATGCCCCCCTCATTTCCCAATACACACCCCCTTCATGTCCCAGTGCCCCCCTACATCAGGCACACCCATATGCCAGTGCCCCCTCTCATTGTCCCAAAGTTCCCCCATGTCTTAGTACACGCCCTCTTCATGTGCCAGTGCAAACCCAGATTCCCATACATGCCCCTCCATCTCCCAGTGCCCCCCACATGCTAGTGCCCCCCCATTTCCCAGTACCAACCCCCTTCATGCCAAAGTGTCCCCCATATCTTAATACACCCCATGTCCCACTGCACCCCTATTCCAAGGGACATCCCAAATCTCAGTGCACCCTCTTTTCCCAGTGAAGGCCCTCATCACCAGCACACCCCATGTTCCAGTGTCTCCTCCCATTTAGGTACATTCCAAACCCTAATGCATCCCTTTTCCCCTATGCATCCTTCCCATCTCCCAATGCACCTCATGTCCCAGCACATCCCACACATCCCAATCCCCCCCATTTCCAAGTAAAATTCCTTTCACATCCTAGCATCCCCTTCATGTCCCAGGGTCCCCAATATCCTAATACACTCCCATGTCCCAGTGCACCCTCATTCCGAGGTACATCCCTAATCCCAGTGCACCCTCTTTTCCCAGTGCACCCCAAAATCCCACTGCTGCCCCATGTCCCAGGCCACCTTATCATCCCTCCACATGGGTCCCACTCAGTGCATGCCAGGAGTGACAGGGCATCCCCCACCACCATACTTCTGGGTGGGCTGGGAGGGAATCCCCAAATTCCTCACTGGTGGATCTGGTACCTGGACAATGTCACGCTCAGCCACTTTCCCACGGGAAGAGATGCGGATGTCGTCCCCATCCAGCTCCACCATGGCTGAGAAGGGTGTGGGGAGCAGGTCAGCAGTATCCCAGTGCCCCCCACTCCAGGGTGGGATCCCATTATATTCCTCCCAACCCCACACCCAGAACCACCAAGCCCTCTCACTGGGGTATGCTGAGCCCATTCATGTCGTGACACATTCAACTCATAGCTCCAGTGGCCAAGGGACACCCCCGACCCCTCCAGCCTTCCCCTAGCTATGCCCAGCCCCCAAATCTTACCATCGAACTCGGCCTGGCCGACCCCCACAATGATGATGGACATGGGCAATTTGGCAGCCTGAAGGATATCCACAAAATTTAATGATGCTGCCACCAAATGAGCCCTGCTCCCCACCCAGCACCCAGGGTATCAAATGAGCTCCGCTCCCCACCCAGCACTCAGGGTAGCCAACACCCTTCCCCCAAGGATTCTAGTCCCTCATCACTCCCATATCATACCCACCCCTCCCAGGGGTGCCAGCCCTCCTTACCACCCCATCACCCAAAGACTCCCAGACCCACCACCTTCCTCAACCCCTCGGCATCCAGGTGTCCAAACTCACCACCCGGCACTCAGGTGTCCCGCCACCCCCCACAAAGGATTCCAGTCCCTCACCACCCCCCATCACCCAAGGGTCTCAGACCCATGCCCCCACTGGCACTGGGGGGTCCCAGGAACTTCCCAGACCCCTTGCAGCACCCAGGGATCCCAGACACCCCTATCCCCCCAACCCTGGGGGTCCAGCCCCTACTGAACCCACCTCTGAAGAGTCCCAGTCCCTCCTCACTGCCTCTGGTACCCAGGGGTCCACAACCCCCCAGCACCCAGAGCTCTCAGCCTCTTCCCCACCCCTCTAGCAAGCAGGAGTCCCAACCTACCCCCTCCCTCTCAGCTTCAGGGTCCCAGCTCCTCCTCACCCACCCTAAGGGTCCTAGCCACCCCCAACCCCTCAGAACCCAGGGGGTCCAAGCCCCTTCCCACCCCCCACCCTCTCAGGGTTCCAGCCCCTCCTCAACACCCCAACACCCAGGGGTCCCCAACCCTTTCTACCCCCGCAAAGGGTCCCAATCCCTCCCTACTTCCCCCATCACCCAAGGGTCCCAGCTCCTTCCCCAGCACCCAGGGGTCCCATCACCTGCCCCAGTACCACCAAGGGCGTCTCACGTTGACAATGGCCTCCTTGGTCTGGGCCATGTCGGAGATTACACCATCGGTGATGATGAGAAGGACAAAGTACTGGGACCCATCCAGCACCGTGGCTGCCGAGCTGAGGGGACCCTGCGTGACGCCGGGGGGGCACAGAGACCCCACCCCACAGCACAGGGCCCCTCTTACCGGGCAACATGGTTGACGACGGGGGCAAAGTTGGTGGGGCCGTAGAGCTGGACACGGCGCAGGCTGCGCTGATACGCCTCCAGCACCCCCGCAATGCCACRGCACGCCGGGTTTGATGCATCCCCATTCTGCCACAAGGCCACCGGGACCACGTTGACAACATGGCCCCCACCCATGGACAGGGTGACACCACAGACCCCACCCACAGACAAGGATGGCATTGCCATGGATCCCAAATGCTAGCAAGGATGATCCCACCATGTCCACAATGTGGTAATGTGGGAGACACCACCAGGATCCCAATCCAGTGACAAGGGTGACACTGTCATGGCCCCAACCTGGTGAGAAGGACAATGCCACCACACCCCCAATCCAGTGACAAAATGATACTACCATGTCCCCAACACAGTAAGAACTAGTGACAAGGACAACAATATGTGCCTAGGGCAGTGACAAATGGTGAGGAGGATGATGCTACTATATCCCCAGCCCTGTGACAAGAATGATACCACCATGTCCCAAATAATGTGACAAGGATGACACTGCCATGGCCTCAAACCAGTAACCAAGTGATGATGCCACTATGTCCCCAGCCTAAGGATAAGGATGACACCACCACATCCCCAATCCAGATCCAACCCAAACACTCTATGTACCCAGCTTGGTGACCACTATAACCCCAAACTGGTGACAAAGACAACACCCCATCCCCAGCTTGGTGACAAGATGATTCCACCACGTCCCCAACCTAGTGACAAAGACAACACCATGCCCCTCCCTAATCTGGTGACAAAGATGACACCACTATGGTCCTAAAACATGACGAGGATGACATCACCATGATCCCAACCCAAGGAAAAGGATAATACCTCTGTATCCCAAATAATGTGACAAAATGATCCCACCATGTCCCCAATTGGTTGACAAGGACACCACCCTTTATCTGCAGTCCTATGCCACCTTGGCCTCTCACCAGTGGGAACTCGTGGGACACGTGCCCATCCGGGGGGACCTTGGCACCAAAGCCAAGGGCTGGGAACATCTTGTCGCTGTCGTAGTCCTGGATGATGTCCCCCACGGCCCGCAGTGCCAGGCTGTAGGCATTCAGCTGGAAGGGGCTCAGGTAGTGCAGGGACGTGGGCTGCGAGGGGTTCCCTGCATGGGCACGGGGCTCAGCATCCTCAGCACCCCCACAGCCCCACCATCATCCTCATAATCCCCCCAGCATCCCCAAAACACCTCCAGCATCCCCCCAACCATGGCACCACCCCATGACAGCACTACGGCCCCAACCTAGTGGCAAGGGTGATGTCATCTTGTCCCCAACAGCACCACCATGACCCAAACCTGATGACAAGGATGACACCATCTCCCCAACTTGATCCCACCATGTCCCCAACCCAGTGACAAGGGTGACACAACCATATTCCCAGCTTGGTGACAAGGATGATGCCTCCACATCCCCAACTTAGTGACAGCTGGCGACAAGTATGACACCACTGTAGTACCAACACAGCGACAAAAATAACACTGTCATGGTCCCAAACCCACACCAAGGACAATGGCATCATGACCCCAACCTAGTGACAACAGAGACATGACCATGTCCCCAACAGAGTGACAAAGACAACACCACCATGTCCCCAATCTGGTGACAAGGATGACACCACCATGACACCAAACTGGTTACGACTGCCCCAAATAAATTGCCCTGGGGGGACACAGCCCCCACTCACCATTGGATGCTGTGAAGTCGATGGCCACTGTGAAGTTGAGTTGGGTCCTGGGGGGCAAAGTGGTCTCAGGTGACACAGGGGGTTTGTGGTGGGGACATCCTTGGGGCCACAGGTGGACTGAGTGCACCCATCCTCCAATTCAGAGCAACCCAAGTGTCCCTGCATTGAGGTGTCACCATGCTGCACCCAAGGAAGAGGCAGGGCATGCTGGGGACCGCAAAGAGAGTAGTTGGGGGTGCCAGGGAGAAGGCACTCCCAAGGGAGAAGCTGTGGGTGCTGCAGACCCTCAAAGGACCAATTTGGGGTGCTAGGGAGCCCCTGACCATGAAGGAGCATCTGGATGGGGGTGCTGAGGATTCCCGATGGAGAAGATGGAGATGGTGGGGACCCTCTTCCCATAAAGGAGCAGCTGTGGGTGTTGGGGATACCAAAGGGAGCTGCTGGACTTCCAAAAGGAGCAATTGTGGGTTCTGGGGACTATCAGTGGAGCAACTGTGGGTAATGGGGACCCCTTGCCCCCAAAGAGGCATCTGGATAGGGATGCTGAGACCCCCAATGGAGAAGTTAGGTGTGYTGGGGTCCCCCAGTGGAGCAGCTGTGGGTGTTGGAGACTCCACAGTGAGGAACTGGGATAGCAGAGATCTCCCTCCCCATCCCTGAGGGAGCAACAGTGGGTACTGGGGATCTTCAAGGAAGGAGATGCGGGTTCTGGAGAACCTGTGCCCATGAGGGAGTGGTGGGAGGCATTGGGGACTCTCAAAGGATCACGTGGGGGTTCTGGTGATTTTCTGCCCTTGAGGCAGCAGCTCAGGGTGCTCGGTACTCCCAAGAGACAGCTAGAGGTATTGGGGACCCTCAAAGGTCCAGCTGGGGGTGCTGGGGACCCCTTGCTCACCCGCCCTTGATGTAGTCCAGGAAGGTGTGCTCGGCCTCCACAGTGAAGGACAGCAGTGTCACCTGTGCGGACATGGTGATCAGGCTGGGGAAGTGCCCACACCCTCTGTGTCCTTCCCAGCCCCACAGCCCCATCCTCACCGTCCCTGAGTTGAGGTACTTCTTCTTCTTCATCTTCTTCCGGGGGTTCACCACCTGYGGGGATAGGAGGGGAGGGAAGGGGGGCTGCTCCTCACAGGGACAGAAGGATGGGGGGTGTCACATCCTGGGGAACAGGGAGGCATGAAATAGGGTTGGCGGAGGCAGAGGTCAGAGCACTGTACTCGAGGAGCACTTGGTGGGCTGTGACACCCAGGGGTGCATGGGGGCACCCTGGGAACTCTAGTGCAGCTGGAGATCCATGGTGGGCAGGGGACCCTCAAGGGAGCAGCTGTGGGTGCAGCGTGCCAGGGTGAAGCATGGGGACCATGACACCCCAGGGGTGCAGTGTGGGAACCCCAACACCCTGAGGTGCAGCACAGGAATCCTGGGGACTGTAAACCTCTATGGGCACCACAACACCTCAGAGTGCAGGAAGAGGACCCTCGAGTGTTTGACATGCCAGCGTGCATTGCTGGGAGAGACCCTGGGGACCATAACATCCCAGGATTGCATCACGGGGACCCTGGGGTACATAGCACCCACACAGGGACCCTAAATCCCAGAGGTGCAGCACAAGGACCATGATACCCAGGGATGCAGCACAGGGACCCTGATGACTAGAACAGCTGGGGGCATGGCAGTGGGACTGTGACCCCCACAGGGGGTGCAGTACTCCCCTGCCCATGTATCCATCTCCTCACCTCATACACRTTGAAGCAGCTCTGACCCCGTGCCAGTTCCCGGTAGCTGGTGGTGAACTCCCCTATGAAGTCGTGGCTGCAAGGCCGGGGGGTCTCCATCAGTCGGGTTAGGRAGGCTCCCATTAGCTGGGAGGGCTCCCATCACTCAGGGATGTGGGGATGGGGCATTTCCCATCGCCCAGGAGGTTTCATATCAGCCAGAGAGCACCAAATAGCCGGGAGGATTCCCATCACCGAGGAGTCCCTGTAATCCGGGGGCTGCAGGGCCAGGGTGTGGGGGGTCCCCAGGACCACACCCAGCTCACCTGCCATCACGGTCCCAGTCGTATACCTCCACCTTGATGGCTCTGCAAGGCAGGGGTGGGGGTGTCACCAACATCCCCTGACACCCCCAAATCCTATCCGCCCCCTCCCCTGGAGATCCATCACACACAATCCCCCCTCCTCCCTGTGGGATTTGTTTTGACGCCTCTGGGCTTTCTCCTCCTTCCTCCTCCTCCTTGGTGGGATATTTTTATCCATCGTTGCCACAGCAACATCCAACACAGGGCCCAAGCGGCATGAGGAGCTGTTTGCCAGGACAGCAGCTGATGACACTGGCTTGGGGAAGGGGGGATGGCTTGGTGACAGTGATGATGTCCATTGCGAAGATGGGTAAACTGAGGCAAAAGCAGGTAACACCAGGGATGTGGGTAATGCTGGTACCACAGAGATGGGGGAAGGGGTTCTGGGGGTCTTGGGTGGCCACAGAGATGGGGTAAGGGGGTCTCAGGGGGCCACAAGAGGGTGGAAGGGCTCCAGAGGGTTCTGAGGTACCACAGAGATGAGGAAGGAGGTGCAGGGGATCTTTGGGACCACAGAGATAGGGGAAAGGGGGTAAAGAAGGTCCTGGGGTACCACAGACACAGGGGAAGGGATTTGGGGGGCCACAGAGACAGGGGAAGGGGGTCCTAGGGTACCATGGACATGGAGTGAGGGGAGTGCTGGGGGTCCAGAAGTACCACAGAGATGGGGAGAAGAGGCTTCAGGGGACCCCACAGGACCATGGAGATGGGAGTAAGGGGTGGAGGGGGTCTTTGGGGCCTACAGAGATGGGGATATGGGGTGCAGGGGTTCCCGGAGGACCCGAGAGATGGAGGAAAGCAGAAAAATGTAATCCTGGGGGCCCAAAGAGATGAGGGGAGAGGGGGAAAGGGGTCCTGGAAGACCACAGAGACAGGGGAAGGGGCTGCAGGGGGTCCTGGGCCACCAGGTGTTTCAGAGGAAGGGGGTTCAGGCGGTCTCAGAAGACCACAGAGATGGAAGTGCAAGGGTCCCTGGGCATGGCAGAGTTGGGGTAAGGGGGTTCAGGAGTTCTAGTGGATCCTACAGGTGGGGGCAAGAAGGGTAAGGAGGTCTTTGGGGCCAAAGAGGGGGTGAAGGGGGTCCCAGTACCCCAGTGCTCACCGGTCATGATCCCCATTGCAGAGGGCACGCACCGGAATGGCAAAAGCTGCCCAGATAGGGTTCAGGGTGTTCCGCACCACCTCCGTCTTGTGGCAGATGGTGAAACTGGGGGCAGGACAAGCGGGGAGCAAGGGGATCACTCCCCAATCCCAACACCCCACAACCCGTCACCACCACAGTGCAATGAGGATTTGTGGACAACCCCCCCCAATGCCAGTCTACGGGGACGTTGGGCTGTCCTGTCCTGGGACTGAGCCCTCTCGTGGGGTGTAGGGTCACTGTGGTTTTGAGGGGTGCTTGCTCACGTCCCGTCCTCGTTGCTGCGGTAGAAGACCATGAAGGGATCAGATTTTCCAAAGAAATCCTTCTTATCCAGCTTGTTGGCACAGAACTGGAGTGTGGCCACGTCCTGGTGGGTGGGATTGGTGGGTAACACTCACCCTGCCACCCCCTGAGGAGTGGGATCCTGCAGGGGCGGCTGCTCCATTAGGGAAGGAGGGATCCAGGACAGGGGGGATAGATACACTGTGGGGATAGTCAGCCCTCACCCACATCTTTGGGGTGCGGGCTGATGTGTCTCAGCCACCCCCGATATTGGAGGGTCCCCAAGATATCTCCTCCTGTCGTCCCCCCCACCACCATGGCTCACCCGGCAGTTTCCCAACTCTTCAGCGAGGACGATGATGGTGCCACACTTCTTCCCCGGAATACCACTGTCAGGATGGGATGTGAGCATGGGAAGGGCACCCATGGTGTCCTGGGGGTGTCTCTCACGCACTGAGCACCCCAAAACTTACCCATTGGAGGTGGCCGGGGCAGGTCTCCTGCCCCGGGGCTGCATAATGGCTGTCCCCATCCTGCAGGAACACGTGCTGAAGGGTGATGGAGGGCACCCCCGCCCAAGAAAAAGCCCCTCCCTTATAAGAAAAGTAACTCTCCAAAAAAAAAAAAACCAGCCCCCTTCAAATTCTAGCACCTTAAAACAAAGCTGATCCTCCCGTCAAAAATGCCAGTGCCCAAAAGACATTCAGCCCCCCAAAAAGTCACTTCCCAAAAAACAAACTGCCCCCCCCATAAAGCCAAGCCCCAAAATCATCAGATCCCTCCAAAAGTCAGATGCCCTCCCCAAAACCACATTCCCTCCAAAAGCCACTACCCCAAGAAAAAGCCAGACTCCTCAAACCCCACCAAAAAGCCAGACCCCAAAAAATGCCTTTCCTCCCAAAAGCCCGCCCCCCAAAATGCCACTGTCGGCTCTGGGGTCTGGGTCCATCCTGGAAACACAGAAAGAGACCTGGGGGTACATGGGAACACTGGGGCCACAGGGGTCATTTTAGGGGCTTCTCCAGGGAGACACTGGGGCTGGGGGGATCATGTCAGGGGCTTCTCTGGAGAAGACATGCGGACACTGGGGCTAGGGGGCTCAGGATTTTCTCTAGGAGGAACATGGACACACTGGGGGCACTGGACACACTGAGGCACAAGAATGGCTCTCATCAGGGACTTCACTGAGGTGGGACATGGGCACCAGGGGGCACTGGGGACATAGAGACACAGTCTCTCTGCCTGGGGGCACAGGTGGGGCTCACGTCAGGGGCTTCTCCAGGCGGCTGCCAGCTGAGCCCACAATCTCCCCCAGGGTGCAGAATGCCTGGCCCAGGAAATCCTACAGGATCAGGGACACCGCATGTCACCAGGAGGATGCCCATCCCAAGAAGGCCAGGGGACCAGGGCTGATCCTGAACTTACATGCTTGGAGAGGTCAGGGCTCTTGGAGTCCACATCATACCTGGGGACAGAGGGTTAATGTGGGTGTGGAATAGAAGGGGGGGCCTTGGGTGGGACAGRGATGGAGACAGGGATGGGATGGGAGGGGAATAGGGAGGAGCAGGGATGGGATGAGACAGGGATGGCACACAAATAGGGATGGATTAGGTGTGGTGACGGGATGGGATGGGGATAAGTAGAAGATGGGATAGAGAAAAGAATAGGGATAGGATGGGACAAGGGTGGTACAGGGACAGGATGAGATGGGGAAACGATGAAATGGACAGGGATGAGACGTGTACAGGGACAGAATGGGGAGTGGACAGAATAAGGATGAGGGTGGGACGGGACAAGGAAGGGACAGGGATGTAAACAAGGGTGGCAATGGTCCAGGAATGGGGACAGAACAGGGATGGGACCAAGGACACTGGAAGGCTGTGACAGGGTGGCCAGGGGGTAATCCTGGGGGAGAGGGGGGGGTGACACTGGGGTCACTCACAGGTCAAAGCGCAGGTTCTGCCGCTCCTCAAAGTAATAATCAAGGACAAACTTGCGCAGGAAGTCAGGATTCAGGGAGTTGTCAATGACCTCGGTCCGGCCAAACTGGAGGACGTGGGGACAGTGGAGATAATGGGATGACAGTACGACAGGGACATGGAGACATGAGGATGTGGTGATGTGGGCACAGGGGTATGTGGACATGGAGATAAGAGACATGGGAGCTTTGGGATGGGGACTTGGGGACATAAGAACACTGGGATATGTGAACACAGGACACAGCAAAACGGGGGCATTGGAATGAAGGTGGGAACATGGGGATGGGGGCAGTGGGACATGGGGATGTGGACATGGGGACACAGGGACACGAGAACACGTGGACATTGGGTTCGGGACAGGGGACACGTGCGTGTGGAGGAGGTGGGGCAAGGGCAGGCAGCCAGCCCAGGCCAGGGCACACGTGGGGACATGTAGGGGACAGAGGCGGGCAGGGGTGGGGCGGACCCAGGTGCCGCTTTGTGCCGCGGGGGCGCCCCTCCCTCTGCCCCACCCCCTGCTTATTATCCCGCAATTAACACCCCGTTAATTACATGGAGGCGGAGCCTGGATGCATGCCAACATCTGATTTGCTGGCTGCCTGGCACCCCGACAGGCTCCCCAGATGGCCAGGGCACTGGTTAGGTTATCACTGCAGGCACTGATTGCTGTCCCGTGCAGCCCGGGGTGCTCATTATCCAGGTGCTGCACCCTGAGACACTGCTCACTGCTCATTGGCC
The DNA here is from genome assembly GCF_030028575.1 of Malurus melanocephalus. Taxonomy (NCBI): domain Eukaryota; kingdom Metazoa; phylum Chordata; class Aves; order Passeriformes; family Maluridae; genus Malurus; species Malurus melanocephalus. The sequence continues at coordinate 91,182 of NW_026623456.1, forward strand.
AACCACAACACTGCACCCCAACACAACTGGCACTCCAACACACTGATTGGCCAGTTGGCCAACCCCCCCCCCCCAACATGCTCATTGGTCAGCCCCCCAACATGCTGATTGGCCAGAATTTGACCTGCTGATTGGTCACCTGCCCAGCACCCCAACACCCTGATTGGCCAGCTGGCCATCACCCCAACATGCTGATAGGCCAGAACCTTACATGCTGCTTGGCTGGCTAGCTGAACCTGACATGCTGATTGGCCATCTGGTTGGCATACATACATGCTGATTGGTCATTGCCCCAACATGCTGATGATTGGCTGGCCAGCCAACACCCCAACATCCTGATTGGCAGGCTTAGTGCACCCCATCATGCCAATTGGCCAGAAGACCACAGCCCAACATGCTGATTGGCTGCCCCCCACCAATCGGGTCACTCACCTCTTGCCATTGCTGGCTGCCAGGGCGCTGTATGTACAGCACACAGACTGCGGAGGGAGGGGTCAGGGGGACCAGGCACTCCTAGAGACTCCCAAAACCCCCCAGAGGCTACCCAAGATCCCCCAGAGACCTCCAAAACCCCCAAAGACCACCCCAAACCCCCAGAGCTCCCAACATTCTACAGAGCTCCCAACACCCCCAAAATCTCATAGAACCCCAACACTCCTAAGAGACCCCAAAAAACCCCTAGAGACCACATCACTCCCCAAAAACAGTGACGCTCACAGAGGCCCTCCAAAACCCTCAGATAMCACTAAAATATCTCAGAGACACCCCCAACCTCCCCACAGACCCCCAACACCCCCAGAGATCCAACCAACTCCAGAGCCCAAAACACCCTCTAGAGACCCCAAAACTCCCAGAAACCCCCAAGCYCCCTTGAGACTCCCCAAAGCAACTAAGAGCCAAAACAGCCCCAGAAACCCTAAAACATACCCCATCCCCTCTGCCCCACTCACGTGGGTCCGACTTGGAGAAGGTGTCCTTGTCCAGGAGCTGCCTGTGGGGGCAGGAGGGACCGAGTGTGAGAGTGTGAGTGCTATGTGTGAGTGTCATCATCTGTCTGTTTCCGTGACTGCGTGTACCCCTTACTTGGTCAGATGTGCCCAGATGCTGGGGTGCACAGCCAYGTGTTGGGCTGTGCCCAGTGTGTAACAGGCTGTGTGGCCCAGGACATGGATTGGACTGCAAAGCATGACTGACACACGTTGGGATGCCATGCTCTGGGGAGTTCAACCATGAGTCAGGGTGCACAGCAGGGTGTGAGCACAGCCAGGTGTTGGTGAACATGCCTGTGTGTTGGGGTGCACTGCCAGATGTGCCCCACAACACACATTGGGGTGCACAGCATGACACATGTTACGGTGCCATGTGTCAAGGGCACAACTGTCAGGACACCAAAGCAGGACCCCAGACTGAAGAGAGGGCCCAGTGGCTGCATGGTGGGCAAGGGGTATAGGGAGTGCAGGGGATACAGGGGTCCAACCTGACCACCCTGCACCTCCAGAATCCCCCAAACCTGATCCCCCTGCATGCACAGTCCCAGAGATACCCCACTGCCCCCCTGTGTCCCCCCCTCCCCTCAGTGCCCCCCACCCACAGCATCCTTGGCTCACCAGTGGCCCTCTGTCCCCATACCCCCTGGGCTCCCAATGCTCCCCAATGCCTCCTAGCACATTCCAGTGTCTCCCAGTGAAACCCAGTGCCTCCCTGTGCCTCCCATTCCCTACAACGCTGACTGCTCCCCATTCCCCAGCGTTTCCCAGTGCCTTCCAAGGCATCTGTGCATTCCAATACATCCCAGCAATTTACTCCACCAACTGCTCCCACTCTCCGGTGCATTCCAGTGCCTCCCAGGGGATCACAGTGCATTACAGTGCACCTCAGCACCCTTGGACGTCAGCTGTAGCCGCACTCGTGTCTCCCAATGCCTCCAGTGCATCTCGTTGCGTTCCCGTGCAACCCAGTGCCCTACTCGCCAATGCTTCCCTGTGTATCCCAGGGGATTTCAATGCCTCGTGGTGCAACCCAGCACCCTCCAGCCCCGGCTGCTCCCGCTCCCCACTGCCTCCAGCGTCTCCCTGTGCCCGGTGCCGGCTTCCGCCGCGGCTTCGCTACCTGCAAGACACCGTGAGCTCCACGCGGGTGGCCGGGACGGGGCCAGAGCCGGTCCCCGGTTCCGGGGTGCCCAGACCCGCCATGCCTCGGACTCCGCCGCTGCCCCGACCCCGGCACCGGCACCGCGATCGCGATCGGCTCCGCCCCGGCACCGCCCTTGGCACCGCCCCGGGCTCCCGGCGCCTGCCCTGGCCCCGGCCCCTCATCGAGAGACTGCCCCGGAGTCTTTTTCGGGACCGCCCGCAGGGAGGCGGGGACCACCTTTGTCACCGCCCGGGGCTCCCGGCCCCGGCTCTGCAACGCGTGACTGCCCCGGAGTCTTCTTCGGGACCGCCAGCGGGGAGACCGAGACAGCCTCGGCACCGCCTCCGGGATCGCCCCCGGGGCTGTCTCTCTTTTCCCGGTTCGCCCTTGGCACCGCCACCGCAGGACCCCCGGTTCTGTCCCCGAGATCGCCCCAAAATTTTCGGGATCACCTCTAGATTCCTGAGATCTACCCTCGCACCATCTCCGGGCCTGTTTCCAAATCTCCGGTACCTCCCGGACCCGCGGGACGGCCCCGGTTCCGCCTCGAAATCACCCCCAGATCCCCGGGACTGCCTCCCGCATCATCCCCAGAACCGCCTCCAGAGCCCGGTTCTCCCCGCCAGCCCGGTACTGTCCCCGGGATACCACCCCCGCCCTAGATTCCCCGGATAGACCCGGGATCAACCCCAAATCCCTGGTACCTCCCCAGACGGTCGGCACCCCCACAGCATCGCCCGCGGGGCCGCCTCCCCATTCCCGGTACCGTCCCGGACACCCGTAGTGTCCCCGGGATAGCTCAGATCCCCGAAATCACTCCCAGATCCCCGGTATCGTCCAGAGTCCTCGTGCCCCCTCCCAGTACCCTCCAGAAGCCGGTACAGCCCCCAGTACTGCCTAAGGATCAGCCCCGGGATCGCCCCCAGACCATTGATACTGCCCTGGGATTGCTCCCGAGGCTGCCTCCAGACCCCAGTAGACCACGGACGATCGGTACCACGCCCGGGATCACTCCCCAGACCGAACACCAGTGCCCCTTGCCCGGTAGCCCCAGTACCCCCTCTGGCTCTCAGGCACTTCCAATGGGCCCCCCTGTGCCGTGGTGACCCTCTCGGTACCACCCACACCCCAGGATGAGCCCCCAATCCCCCTAGTTCTCCACCAGTCAGACTCTCCCCAGTATCCCCACAGCCCCATCAGCTGCAGACCCAGAGTCCCTCAGTCCCCTGCTGTCTCCCAGGAGCTCCCAATACCACCCCCACACCATTCCCAGTAACACCCAGCAGCTCCCAGTTCTGTCCCAGGTCCTGCACTGGGAGCCAGGAGAGTGACACCAAGAGCCAGCGGCGACATCCAGTGCTAGTGGGGTCACCCAGCGCCAGAAGGCAAACCCAGTGTTTGCTGGCATGAGGACCCCACTGCCGGTTCGGGGAACTCTGGTGCTGTTGGGGAGCCCAGTCAGGGGGGAGGGGGGCAGCACCACCCCCCCTTTTCACCCAAAGCTCAGTCATACAATGGGTCCATGGTGGGGGGACACTCCAGGAGTCCCAGGAAACTTCGGGGACACACAGACACAACATAGTAGGGGTAAATTTGGGTCTCTTGCACCCACTCTCTCCCCCAGGAACTGGGGCCACTGGCCACTCCATGTCCCCAGCATGGAGAGACACCCACTCCTGCAAGGGCACCCACAAACCCCTTTTGGGAGGGATCACAGCCTCCCTGGCCCCCACCATGCCAAAGACACTTCCCCCACAGGCCACCCCAAAACCACCACTCTGGGAAGGGGCCATGACATCCAACCTCTTTTATTACAAAAACAGTACAATTTGGAGGCAGGGCCATACCCCCTAGCCCGAGGGATATGCCTTGATGACCTTGACATCGTCGAGGGGTCGGTCCTGGGAATTGGTCTCCACCATGGCCAGGCGCCCCAGCACCCCCATTCCTTGGCACACCCTCCCAAAAATGCTGTGCTTCCCATCCAGCCACTGTGCTGGGCCCAGTGTCAGGAAAAATTGGCTTCCATTGGTGTCTGGCCCGGCATTGGCCATTGCCAGGATCCCGGCGCCTGCAGGGCATGGGGACATGTCACCTCATGAATGGGGATATAGGGAACATGTCATCCCACAGCCAAGGTTCCAGCATGATGGGGGACATGTCATCTATGGCCAAGATCCCAGTATAATGGGAATGTGTCAACCCAAGATTGGGATCCGAGAGGACATATTAGCCCATGGCTGCAGTCCCTGGGACATGTCACTCCATGACCAGGCTCCTGGGGGGACCCGTCACCCGACAGGAGGGTTTTAGTGGACATCAATAATGACTTGCTGCTACTGGCATCCAGCCCTGTATTGGTCATCACCAGGATGACAGCACCCACGGGACATGGGCCAAGGGTCGTGGCACCATGAAGAACATGCCATGCTGTGGACAGGGTGTTGGGGGACATGCCACTCCAGGGATGGGGTCCTGGGGGACATGGAGGACATGTCATCTCATGGCTGAGGTCTTGGTGTCATGGGGAATGTCACTCAATGGAGGGGTCTTAGGGGATGTGAGGAAGGATTGGCTCCTGTTGGTGTCCAGCCCCAGAGTGGCCATTGCCAGGATCCTGGTGTCTGTGGGACACAGGGACATGTCACACCAGGAATCCAAAAACAGAGGACAGAGCACCCCATGGCCAAGCTCCTGGGGGTCATGTCACTCCATGGATGGGGTTTTGGGGGACACAGAAGACTTGTCACCTCATAGATGGGGTCTTGGGGAACAGGGGAGACATGCCATCTCATGGCCAGGGTCCTGGAGGACATATCCTATGACCAGTCTCCTTGGGACAGGTCAGTCTACGACTGGAGTCCTGGGAGTCATGTCACCACATGGATGAGGACACAGGGGACATCCCAGACCACGGGTGGGTTCCCAGGTGTCCTGCCCCCATAAAGGTAGGGTCCTGGGAGTCCCAGGGGTGCCCCTCCAGTGTTCTCCCAGCGTGCCAGCCCCGCTCACCAGTGAACTTCAGGTCAGGGTGCAGCTCATCCTCAAACTGTTTCCCATAGATGGAGGCGCCGCCACGGCCTGAAGGGGGATTCGAGGGTTCAGCCAGGACACCCTGGACGTGGGGAGGGTCCCAGGGAGATTTCAGGGGGCTGAGCTCACCGGTACCCGTGGGGTCCCCGCCTTGCACCATGAAGTCCTTGATGATGCGGTGGAACTTGGTGCCATTGTAGTACCCACGGCGGCTGAGCTCAGCAAAGTTCTTGCAGGTACGGGGGGCGTGTTGCCAGTACAGCTCCAGCACAAGTGGGCCCATCCTGGGAATGGGAACACTGGGAATGGGAAGGGGAACGGCACCAGGAATGGGGAACGGTATTGGGAATAGGAATATCACCATGGGATCATCCCATGGTGATACCCTCAACCCCAGCTTCAGACTGAAGTCAGGGGGCTTTGTTGCCAGCATAGCTACAGCACCAGGAGGCCCCTCCTGTGAAGGGGAACACCAGGAATGGGAATGGGAACAGGAGACAGGGTCATCACACTGTGACTCCCACACCCAGTTTCAGACCAAAGCCAGAGTTTTGTCTGCCAGTACAGCTCCAGCACTGGTGGGCCCATCCTGGGAATGGTTAAATCAGGAACAGGAATGGTACTGGAAATGGGGAACAACACCAGGAATGGTGAAACAGGGGATTGGGTCACCCTGTTGTGAACTCCTCCACCTATGGGGCAGTTCTTGCAGCTGCAAAGCAGGGTCATCCCACTGTGACCCCCAACCCCAGTTTCAGACCAAAGTCGGGGGGCTGTGCTGTTAGTACAGCTGCAGCACCAGTAGGCCAATCCTGGGAACRGGAAATGGGAATACTGGGAATGAGAATGGGAATAGGAATGAGAATGGGAACAGGAAGGCAAAGGTACCAGGAAACACCTCAACGTGACCCCCTCCCCAGGATCAGTCAGGGACAGGGACCACAGAGGTGAGAGGAGATGGGGGGCAATAGGGGCTGCAGGGACTGGGAGATAATGGGACCCCGGGAGTACATGGATGGCTGTCGGTACCAGGGGAAACTATCGGGACTGGCTAGTTCTGTGCTGTACCGGGAGACACTGGGGCGAATGGGACGCCACGGGGTCACTGAGATCTGCCTGGTACTAAGGAGACTGGGGGTTATGGACATCATGGGGGACACCGGGGGAGGGGGGGACCAGGGGCTCCCTAGTACCGGGGGAGGAAACCGGGAGCGGTTGGTACTGAGGGATAACGGAGCTGACCCGTTCCAGGAGACACCGGGAGCTTCTTAGCATCTGTGGAGTCCAGGGTCTCCCCGATCCTCCCGGTATCGGGGGCTCACGAACACCGGGGACTGCCCTTTACCAGGAGGATCGGGCACGGAGGAACACCGGCGCCTGCCCGGAACCGGGGGGGAAGGGTGCCGACACCGATGTACCTCCGGTGCCGCGGAAGGGGGCGGGACAGGGGTGGGCAGGGCCTCCTGCTCCGGTGCCGGTACCGAGGCGAGGTCCCATCCCTTACGTGGTCTCCATGGAAACGGTGGGCGGCTGCCAGGAGTCGGGCGGGACGGCGGCCATGCTGCACCAGCACCGGCGGCGGAAAGGCTCTACTGCGCCGCGCTCCCGGAACACGCCCCCARGTGGCGCGCACCAATGGAGGACGGGCGCGGCACGGGCCAGAGCCAGTCAGCGAGGCGGGAGGCGAGGAGACAGGCCAATCAGCGCGGGGATGCGAAGGGCGCGGGCCAATCGGAACGCGGGGCGGGAGCGCCGCGATTGAGCCGCAAGGGGAGGGGGAATTCGAACCGGAACCCGCCCCTTGTTTTAGGCCACGCCTCCTCGGCGCGAGCGACGAGCGGGAGCTGGGGGCGGTGAGGTTGCGGGGGGGGAGAGGGGGGACAAGGGGGAGACCGGGACCCCCGGGAAGGGGGGAAACCTGCGGGGAAATCGGGGGCGGGGCCGCGGAGGACGGGGATGAACCACTCCATGCGGGGATGGGGTGACGTTGGATCGGGGTGAGGGGCTGGGACCCCCTGGTGTGGGCTGGGGCCCTCCTAGTGCGGGGCTGAGGACCTCCAGGGATGGGGCTGTGAGGCCTGTACCTCCGGTAGGGGCTGCAACCTTCTCAATGTGGGGCTGGGGTCACCAAAGGGTTGGGTTGCGGGACTAGGACTCGTCGGTGGGGCTGGAAACCTCTTAATTTGGAGCTGGGACCCCGCCCCCCCCCCTCAGTATGGGACTGGGGTCCCCCGTCTGGGCGTGCGTTGCTGGGGTTCCCCGGGTGTGGGGTTGGGAGGCCCAGGATTGGGAATAGGACCCCCTCCGAGATCGGGATGCAGRATTGGGACCTCTCAGTAGGGGGCTGGGATCCCCAAGGGATCGGGGTGAAGGGCTGGGACCCCTAGGTACAGGAATGGGGACCCTTAGTGAGTGGCTGGGATCCCTGAGGATCAAAATGTGGGGCTGGGGACCCCCCGGGATCGGGGTGTGGAGTCTGGGCCCCAGGATGTGGAGCTGTGACTTCCCGAGGATCAAAATGTGGGGCTGGGACTTTCTGGGTGTGGGACTGAGGTTCCCCTGGGTGCCGGGCTGGTCACTCGATGGACGCAGGGAATCACCATTGTGGCCTGGGGGACTCACAGGGATCAGGGTGCAGAGGTGGGACCTCCCGTTGTGTCAGTGAGGACACTCGGGCTGGGGTGCTGGGCTATGGGTTCCCCGGGCAGGAAGCTCCCGCGCTGCGGGACAGCGCCGTCCCTGTCCCCATCCCGGTGGCACCGAGCCCGGCGGCGCCTGGCACCAGCCGTGCCATCCCCGTGCTGGCCGGTGCCACTGGGCACCCGCGGGGGACTGGGGACATGGGTAGGGGACCTCGATGGGGTCGGTGGTGATCCCCCAGCTCCCGCAGGTAGCCCCGATGCCCCGAGGTGATGGCCGAGGACCGAGGTACGGCAGTGCCAGCAGTGCGTGTTCCCCGTGTTTTCCCCCCGGGGTGGTAGGGCCGGGGCTCACCCCTAGTGTCCCCTCAGATGTTCGATTTGTGACCGAGGAGAGCTTCGACTTCGGAGTGCTGTCCCCTTCTGACAGGTACAGAGGAGTAGGGGGGACATGGCACCCCATGGTTGGGACAGGGAGGGTACAGGGTACCATAGAGTTGGGATATGGGGGATGGGATGGGACATGGAGGACAGGGGGACATGGCACCTTATTTTCAATGTCCTAGGGGACGTGTCACCCCATGGATGGGGTTATGGGGCGCCTCACATTTAGGGTGCTGGGGGCCCTGAGGGACATGGCACCATAGGATCCTAGGGAACATGTCACTCCATGAACAGGGTCCTGTAGACATGCCTCCCCTTACCAGAGTGATTCTGGGGGTCCTGTCACCCCATGGCTGGGGTCATGGATGGCATGGGGGGCTCCTGCCACTTTCTGGCAGAGTGGACAGGGCTGACACCACCTTTCCCCCTCCCCTCGCCGTATCCGCAGCCAGGAGGAAGAAGAGGATGAGGAGAGCCCAGGCGGGGGATGCCAGCGCGGAGGCAGCAATGGGCGCTGGAGTCCCCTGCGTGGGGCCCGTCTGGAGGAGATGGTGCGGGAGGCTACGCGCCTGGCAGCACAGCTGGAGGGGTGTCATTTGCCCCCTCCCGCTCCTGGAGACACTCTAGGAACCGCTGCCACGCCTCCCGGCACCCCACGCAGCCCCCGCCGCCAGACCTTCGTGGTGAAGGATAGCCCGGTGCGGGCGCTCCTGCCCACCGTGGAGTCACAGGCACCTGCCCCCACCCCTCGCCCACCCGCCAAGCCCCGGGGGCCCTCTGCTGCCACCAGTGTCCCCAAGGTAGGTCAGACTCAGGGGGAGGGGTCCCAGCGTGGCCGTTTCCCACCCAGGCTGAACTCCCAGACTCCCCCCAAAACCTATCCTGGATGGGGGGCAGTAAATACCTGATCTCCAAGGGGCATCATGAATACCCCAGCCCTGTGGGTGGAGGGCACTCACTGAGTGATGCCCCTCTCTGTTTCCAGGCATCCGCCAGTCGTCACTCCACAGCAACACCAAAGGGACCCTCTGGGGGCAGGGGGCTCCCCCCCAGCCGCGTGGGCCCTCCCCGGCCATGCCCTCCCCAGGGACAGGGGGCTGGTGCCCGGGGCAGGTCAGAGCCCCCCCGAGGGGGGACAGCAGGTACTGATGGTGACGAAACAGGGACACCATGGCGTTGGGGGCTTCTGGACAGTGCCCCTACCCACCCCTCTCTCCCCAGGCCAGCCTAAGGCGAGGGGGAGCACAGTCCCCTGCCCCTCCACCACCCGCCAGGCCCACGCCAGAAGCACCAGCACCCCTGTCCCCTCCAGCCGTTCCCCTGCACCCACCACTCTCCCCAAGGTGTCCCCTCGGACCCCAGCAGTAGGCGGGAGGACACCCACCCCCAGAGGTAAGGATGAAGTGGGGTTGTGGTGGCACAGGGGATGCCCCCTCCCCTGTGCCTCAGTTTCCCCATTGTTTCTCTCCCCTTTGCAGGTGCGGGGGCAGCACGGGTGGCCTCCCCAACTGCTGCCTCAGGGTGCAAACCAGGACCACCCCCTGCCCGCCTGCGGCCTCCCCGCAAGACGGCAGTGAGCAGCACTCCGAGGTGACACTCCCAAACCACCCCACACCCCTCCAGAGGCCCTGGGGGCACCCAGACCCCCCCTTCCTGAGGGATCTCAGGCAACAGGAGCCAGGCTCCCCCCAGGGACCAGCTGAGTTTGGGGGTGGGGCACAGCCAAGGCCGTCCCAGGGATGAGCTGAAGCATCCACTGGGTTTTGGAAGGGGATGGGCAGTGTCAGGGGCCCCAGGCACCAGCCAAGGCACCCATTGGTTTTTGGGGTGGGGGGCAGAGCTGGAATCCCCAGGGACCAGCTGAGGTTGGAGAGGCAGAGCCAGGGGCCTCCCCAGGGATGAGCCATGGCACTTGTTGGGTTTTGCTTTAATTACAAAAGGTCCCATCAGCAGTAGGAAACCCCCCGTGCCCCCCACCACCCAGGGGTCCCTCAGCCCCCCAACACCCATCCCTTGGTTCCCCCACCTGAGCCTCACCCCTTGGGGGGAGGGGTAACTATTGGAGGGTGTTCACAGACATCCCTGCACTCCCCCAACTGATCCCCGCTCCACATGCCCCCCACCTGGGGGTGAAGTTGGCACCACAATTTGGGGGTTGGCATAATGGGGTGGGTGGCACCTTCAAGGCAGGGGGTTTGGCACCTTAGCGGGGTGGCACATTGCGGGGAGTGGGTTATAAATTCCATTTTTTTGTATTTTCATGTATTTTTTAAATAAAACCCTCTGCTGGGCAAAGGTGCTGGGGTGATCATGGGAGGTCAACAAGGGCACCCTGTGCCACCCTCCCAAGGTGCCAATCCCTACAAGGATACAAAGTGCACTGGGGGGATTGTGGCTCCCTACCCCATTCTGGTGTTCTCCCAGTCCTGGTGCCCCCCAATACCAGTGTCCCCCACCACCATCCCGGTGCCTCCCCTGACACCTGTCCTGGTGTCCCTGGCACATTGCGGAGGTGCCTGCTGGGTGGATCCCCATTAGATTGAGGTCTCGTCGCTCCTGGTGGGGGGGAAGGACAGATGGGGGGTGGATACGAAGTGGGGGGTGGGGGAGGAATAAAAAAAAAGACAGACAGATGCATGATGGGGTAGGTGGGTGCCAGGGTGCCCTTGCAGGGAGATGGAGGGGTGGGGGTTGGGGAGGTAGGAGCCCCCTAGCCCACTTGGGTTAATGGAGAAAATTAAAAAACAGAAATCTGGGGAGTAGGGGGGGAGAGAAGAGTAGGGTTAGTGCCGCCACGCCAGCCCTACCCTGGGCACCCGTGAGTGGTCAAGGGGTACCCACTGGGCACCCCAGCACCCAACGGGCACCCCAGTACCTACTGGGCACCCAGTGGTCAACAGGCACCTTGGACACTCAATTGGTACCCAATAGGCACTCCAACACCCAATGGGCACTGTTGGAACCAAGGGGCACCCAGTGGTCAATGAACATTCATACACAGTTAACAGCCACCCAACAAGGTGCCAAGAACTGTCAGGCCTGATGGGCAATCGATGGACACCCCAACACCAATGGGTGACCCCATGGTCAGTGGGCACCCAAGAGGTGCTGTTAGACCTGGTGGGCACCCAGCACGCACCCAGAGGTCATTAGGCACCCARTGGACAGTCAGTGGGCACCAAATGGATACATAATGGTCAGTGGATGCCCAGTGGGAATCCCAATGGTTAGCCAATACCCATGAACAGCCAATGGGCATCCAATGGGTGTAATTAGAACTCATAGGCAGCCAGTAAGTATTCAATCCACTGGTCAATGGGCATCTAATAGGTATTCAGTAGTACCTCAGCACTCAATGGGCAACCAGTGAGCATCCAACAGCTACCCTTGCACCCCATGGGCACCCAAGAGGAATCCTGGCACCCAATGCTCAGCTGTCGGTTACCCTGGCACCCTATGGACACCCAACAACTACCCTTACATCTGATGGGCATCCAAGAAGTGTCCAAATGGCCTGCTGGTACCCGATCAGCACCCAACAATAAGGAACCCTTGCATCTGATGGCAATCCAAAGGGCACTTGTTGGGCACCCTGGCACCCAGTGGACACTCAAAGGGAACCCTGGAACCCGATGGACACCTGACAGGTAACACTGCACCCAATGGGTGTCCAGTCAGTACTGTGGCCTGATGGGCAAACAAGCAGTGTTGGACCCAATGCACACCTGAGGGAAACCCTGGCACCCAGTGAGTGCAATGGGAACCCTGGCACCCCAGCCTATCCTTGTACCTGATGGGCACCCAAAGGGCACCCAACAAGTAGTGTTGGACTGCTTGTCCACCCACCAGGAACCCTAGCACCCCAAGGGCACCGTCACTTCCTATGGGTGCTCAAAGGGAACCCTGGCACCCAAAGAACCCCCACTGAGCACCCCTCAGACCTGGTGGGCACTCACTCGGAGCCGGAGGAGTCCTCATCAGCAGTGCCTGTTCGGATGCTCATGGCAATGGGAGTGAGGCCGCTGAGCTGCTCCTGGAGGCTCTGCCGAGGCCGGGGGACTGGGGGGGCCCCCCCATCACTGCCTGAGGAGGCAGCTGTGCCAGCAGGAGGTGGTGGAGGCAGCCCAGGGCGCTGGGCACTGCTACGTTCACTGACAGGGGGCAGGCACTTCTTCTTCAGAATCCCTGTGGGGGTGGCATCACCCGTGGGTGGGGGTCCAGATTTGGAGTGTTCACCCCTGCCATGGCAGCCTGTACCTTTGTGGGGGTGGGGCAGGGGCAGCAGCAGGGGGTCCCTGGGGAGTGCCTCGCCATTGGGCTGGGGGAAGTCACCCCAGGGGGGTCCCTGGTCCCCTGCTCGCTGCACTCGAAGCCCCTCGCTGCCTCCTGGTCCCTCGCTCTCACTTGCGGTCGTCACAAACTCCCCTGGCCAGTATGGGCACCCTGGGGGCACCAGGGGCTCACCTGCAGGGAAGGAAGGAAGCTTGGACAGGCAGGACCAGGGATCCTGTCCTTCCTCACTGGGTGCCCCATCAGCATCCCTGACTGGATGAGTGCCCCCCCCCACACCCCAAACCTCTGAGGTGACCCCCATCGACACCCCAGACTGCACAAGGGACCCTCTCCCCAATATCTACTATATCCACTCCGTGGGTCCCTATCTGCACCCCAGGCTGGACAAGGGATCCCGTGTCCCCACCAGGTACCCCCCCATCAGCATCCTGGATAAAGCAAGGGACCTCCTCCAACCCACTGGGTGCCTCCCCATCAGCATCCAGACAGGTTGAAGGTCCCCTATCTCCACTGGGTGCCCCTGGGCGCATTACCAGGGCCAGGGAGACCTGGGGGGGCCCCAGGCAGAGGGTCCCAGCCACGGGGTGCCTCATCCTCGCTGTCAGAGGAATGTGTGGAGCCGTAGGAGCCGCTCGGGTCGTCCAGGGACAGGTCACTGTCTGTGTCTGTGTCATGTTCTGTGGGGTCACAGGTCAGGGGGTGCCCAAGGACACCTGTCCCCTGAGCTGAGGCTGGGCACACTCGCCCCATGGATGGGGCCATACCCTCAGGCTGGTCCTGGGCATCAAGGAAGAGCCCCCCAGGCTCAGGCAGCGGCACTGGCCCTGGGCTGCCTGCCAGCCCTGAGTCCTCCCTGCAGAGACACAGCACTCATCAACACCCAACCTTCACCCACCAACATCACCATCACCCACTTACTGACACCAACCCACTGACACCCCAATATCCACTGATACCCAACACGCATTGACACCCACCACCCCTCAATCCCCCACCCTGCCACTATCGCACCACTCCATTTGCATGCCATCCTGCCACTGTATGCCATGCCACCACACCACTGCCCCACCACCCAGCCATCCCAACGCCCCTCCACCACCATCACCATCCTGCCATCCCAATAACACCAAGTCATGCCATCCTCTGACCCCACCATCACCCTGCCACCCCACCAATCCACCACTCAACCACTCCAGCACCCTGCCACCCCACCACCACATCACAATGCCATCTTGTCATCCCAATGCCACGCCAGCCCAGGACCGCATCAAAACTCATGCCCCAGCCCCGGCTGTGCCCAGTACCGCCGCACGAAGGGGATGTAGCTGTGGTGGCTCTTGCCCGAGCGTATGGTACTGTGCAGAGACCCTGAGGAGCCGCCACCTGGCGGGGGGTACAGCCGCCCTGCCACGTATGTGCTGTCCCCACCATAGGCCTGCTAAAGGCAGAGGGACATCACAGCTATGGCAGAGGCTGCCCTTTACTACCTGGCACCCCCCAAGTCCCCCAGCACTCACAGGGGTCAGGGTGGCCTTGGTGGCCAGTGGTGGGTGGTGGCGGTGGGTGCAGCTCAGGCGGAGGCTCCTCCGCACCTCCTTGCTCAGCACTACGCAGGACAGGAAGATGAGAGGGCCCTGGGCAGAGAGGGAGACGCGTCGGCAGGGGAGACAAGGAGGAGTGTGTACAGCCTGGGAGGTCCCCAGCAGCACTGCAGACACGTCAAGGGTCACCATCCAGACTGAGTGCATGCTACTGGCACCTCAAAGAAAATGAGGGTCCCCTCATACCCACTAGGGGCCCCTACTGGTATCTCACACAGGTTGAGGGACCCCCACATGCACTGGCTGCCCCCCATGGGCACTGTGAAGTGGGTGAGGTGCCCCTATACACACTGGGTGCTTCCCATTAGTGTCCTGGATATGGCAAAGGACCCCTCTGTGCCTACTGGATGCCTCATAAATAGGTGTGAGGTCCTAAGGGTGTGAGGTTCAGGGGCCTCTGGGGTCTCTGGAAGCCACAGGATGGTGGTTACTTGCAGTCCTAGGCATGGTGACTCTGGAAGTCCCAGGGGTGTGTGTTTTGGGGGTCCCATGGGTGGGGTTTCAGGGGATCCCCACTGACCTGGAGGCAGTTGGAGGCGGCAAACAGGTAGTGACAGAGCAGTGTGTCATTGTTGACTGAGAGCAGGGCCAGAAGCCAGGCCAGGCTGGGCATGGCCAGCAGGACTGCAGCTGTGCGTACCCCAGACCTGGGCATCCCAACAGCACCCCAGTGTCACCTCAATGACATCTCATGTCATATCCCTCTATACCTCTGCCACCCCAGGGCTGCCCCAGCCCCTTGTGGCCCCCTACCCCCACCGGATGCCCCGACCCCCACCTGATCCACTCTGCCCTCCGTGGCTGCTCCAGCCCCCTGTGCCCTGCTGTTCCCTGTGGGCCCAGCCTAACCCCAGCCCACCATGCCCCTTCTGCTTCCCCATGGGAGCTCTGTGCCCCCCAGATGCCCCAACCTCCTGCACCCCCTGCCCTCCATGGGTGCCTCAGCTCTCTATATCCCCCTACCCACCATAGGTGTCCTGGTCTCCCCTGTGCCCCCCACCCTCCACAGCTCCCCCAACCTCCCATGCCCCACATCGGCACTCCAGCCCCTCGTAACCCTGCTCTCCATGCCCCTCTGGCCCTATAGATGCCCCAGCCCCTCCCATCCCCTCCTACCCCTTATAGACACCCCAGTCCCCAGAGCCYTCTTACCCCCCATGGGTGCCCTAGTCCCTCTTGGGCCTCCCTGCTCTCTGCAGGCTCCCCAAAAGGCCAGTCCCCTATGGGTGCATCCCTAGCTCCCAGTACCGCCTGGCATTTATGGGTGCTCCAACCCTCCATGCCCACCATASGCACCCCAACCCTCCATGGCCCCCTTGGGCAACCCCATCCCACCCGTGCGTGTCCCAAGCCTGGGTGACTCACGCTGAGCCCTTTTTCTGTAAGCCCGGGGAGGTGGTACAGGTGGCCCTGGCTGCCAGCACCAGGAAGAAGATGCCGACCTGGGGGTGCAGGGGATGCTGGGAGTGAGCAGGGTGAGAAGGGGTCCCCTGACCTCCCCGGCCCCCAGCCCTGTACGCACAGCAAGAGCGACAGCACAGGGCCCAGCCAAGCTCCACACCAGGCTGTCGTGCAGGGCCAGCCAACAGAAGTCGGAGTTCCCATAGCCCTCAGGGTCCAGCCCCACTGCCAGCCCTACAAAAAAAGGGGTCAGTGGCAAGGACAATTCTGCAGGCAGGGCTATAAAGGGGGCAGGGGGCTAAGGGAGAGGGGTAGGGCTAAACAGGGTAGAGCCATAGCAGGGTGGGGCATGGAATGGCACGGGGAGGGCACAGGGCTGGCGAGGAGGTGCTGCACTTGGGGGTGTGGCTATGCTGGGTAGAGACAGCGCTGTGCAAATTCAGTGTGACCCAAATGCAAATGTGTCTCAGCTCTTGGGCACGGGGCGATGGTGAAGAGAGCAGAGATACTGCACTAGGGACATGTCTAAGAGGTTATTACAGGTCTATTCTCTTGGGGTGGGGCTGTGCTGATGAGGGCAGGGCTAAGATCCTGGGAGAGCATCTGACTATGATGGATGGAGAAGGCATTATGGCCCTGGGGGCATGTTGAACAGTTTGGGAAAGATGCTCTTGGGGTGGAGATATGATGGATGAGGGTGGGGTTAAACTACTGGGGTGGGGATAAAATGTTGGGGCAGGCTTATACTGTTTGGGGTGGGGCTATGACCCTGCGGGTGTGAAAGTTTGGGCACAGAGCTATGACAGATGAGGGTAGGATTACAGACCATGGGGCCTGTCTAAAATCTTGGGGACTGGGTCTGATGGAAGAGAGCAGGACTATGACTCTGGGTGTGTGTCTAAAACCATTGGGGTGGGTTATGGCAGATATGAGCGGAGGTAAACCGTTATGGTGGATAAGGGTAGAGCTAAATTCTTGGGGTGGGGCTATTTTGGATTGGGCGTGACTATCCTGTTGGAGGCAGAGTTATATCCAGGGGTGTGGCTATGCTGGTAAAGATGCATTTGGGGGTGGTCCTATATTCTGGGGGTGGCATTACACATGGAAATAGAATCCCACCACCTATCAAATTGATTGGGGGAGAGGGATTAAGGGGGCAGGGCCATAGCCTAGAAGGGGGTGTGTAGCCACCAGAAGGTGTTGACCCAGGTGCAGGTAGGCAGCTAGTGGTCCAGGGGATGGGGTCAGAATGAGGGCAGGTTTTCACAGCGGGGCTCACCGGTGATGAAGGCAGGCAGTCCCCAGCCCAGCACGTGGTAGAAGCGCATGGGCCCACGGTCGACGTGCCGGGGTTCGCTGCGGCGCCGGTACAGGTGCAGCGCCTCCAGCAGTGCCCAGCCCACTGCACTCAGGTACAGGAACTGCAGCAGGATGGCCACCACCGTGCACGCCAGCTGCACCCACATGGTCATTACCAGCCTGTGGCCACATCCACTGGCCGTGCCCACAGCCCGGCCCATCCAACTATATGCACAACCCTGAGTTCCACCCACTTTGAGAGGTCACTCCCCATTGAGGTTACCCCTCTCAAAGGGCCCACTCCTTTTATAGGCCTCATCTTTGAGTGCCCCTCCTCTTTGATAGGCTCCATCCCTTTGAGAGTCAACCCCTTTGATAAGATCCACCCCTGAAGTGACCTCGCACCATTCCTTTTATCAGCCCCACTGCTTTGGAAGCCCCACCCCTTTATATAGACTCCACACCTTGAAATCACCACCCCTTTGACAGACCCCACTCCATCCTAGCCTCAAAGTCTTTCAGATTCCACCCCTTATGCACAGACCACCATGACCCTGTCCACTACTCAGCCCCACCGACCCAAACACATCAAAGGCAGCAGACCCCCTAACCCAACCAGCCCCTCTCAGTGATCCCCACTTCTTCCCTCCTTTTCCCAGCCCCCTTTTTCCACACACCGGAACATCGGCCTGGTTGATGCCAAGCAGGAAGACGAGCTGTGCGAGGAACAGCGCAGCTGCACCATGACGGCGGATGCTGTGGCGGTTGGAGTGCAGCCCCTGCAGGGTCCCCAGGGCCAGGACCACCAGCGCCAGCCCCGCCAGCCCCACGCCCAGTGAGCCGTAGGTGAGTGCTGCCACCGGCARCACCTCCCCGTTCTGCAGCACCAGGATTTGCGTGTGTCAGGCCCCCCGACATGGCCATCAACATACACAACGCAGGCCTGGGAGTCCCGCCCACAATGCAGAGCCCTATGGGAAGCCCTGCTCACGTTATTCAGCCCTGCCCCAGCCCCTAACTCCACCCTTTGAAATCCCTTGTCACAGCACTCAACCATGCCCCTAAAAACCCCACCTCCATTGTATAGCTCCACCCCTGTAAACCTCTCCCATATCACTCAGCCGCACCCCTCAAAACTCCACCCACATGTCAGCCCTGCCCCAAAACCACACCCACAGCACTGACCACACCCCTTTATACCCCACCCACAGTATTCAGCCTKGCCCCAGGAAACCCTGCCCACATTACTCAGCCACGCCTCCTGAAAGTGCGCCTACATAGCTCAGCCACACCTCTCGCAACCCCACCCAGGTCAGCTCTGTGCCTTGGAGATCGACCCGCCCAGCCCGCTCAGCTCCACCCACTGGAATCCCACCCATCCCGATTGACCCCGCCCCAAGGAAGCTCTGGCAAATCCAACATGGTCTCGCCCATCCTATTCAGCGCTGCCCATGACCATGGGAGACTCACCCACCTGTTTTAGCCACGCCCCTTAAATTTGACCCCATCCCACTGAAATCCCACCCACTTTTCAGTCCCTCCTCCATGAGCACACACGCCTCCACCCCGACCCTGCCCCAGTAGGCCCCTCCCATTCTGCCAGGCCCATCCTATCCTTGTCCCCTCCCCTTTCATCAAAAGCCCTGTGCCTGCCACCCCCTGCCACCCTATGCCCCATGACTGCATGGGGCCTCCATTCGCCCCCATGTCCCCACCAGGGCCCTGAACCTGAGTCATTCCATGCCCTAGGGTCACTGTGTCCCTCCATGTCCCCAGTGTCACATCTGTCCCCTTATGTCCCCATGCACCCTCCCATGTCCCCTTATGCCCCCACCTCTCGGCGGGAGATGTCCATGAGGACGGCGAAGCTGGTCAGGTGGTGGCACTGGCAGCTGACGTGGCTCCGGTTGCGGAAGGCGACCTCGCAGCCCCGTGCGGACCAGCCGCCTGCACCGCCCGCCCTGTGCAGCACCAGAGTGACACAAGCGGGGACACCCGCCAGGACATCCACCGGTGACATCCACCCTCACCCAGGGACGTGCACCCGACCCAGGACACCCATCCAAGGGGTCACAGCCTTGGACACCCACCAGGGACACACGCACTGGGGACACCCACCCATGAAGTACATCCACAGACAACATCCACCCATCCACTGGGACATCCATCCACCCAGCAGAGACACCTGCTGCCCCTTGGGGAAMCTCACCCACCAGGGACACTCACCCAGGAACACCCCCCCCATTTGGGGACACCCCCATCCTATCCCTAACACCCACCATTGTCAGAGCTGCCCCCTCATGTCCTGCTCTTGAATTCACCCACGACCCACAGGGACACTGGGGTATCCATCCTGCCCTGTTCTCATGTTCCCTGTCCCCTCAGGATTGTCCTCTGTCCCCATGGGATATCCCCATCTCCATGATCCCTGTCCCCCTGAAGTACTCCCATCTCACTGGGGTGTCCCTATTCTCATGCCCCCTGTCCCCCCAAGTGTTCCCTGTTCCTCTGATGTGCCCCATGTCCCCAGTTATCTCAGCGTGTCCGTGTCCCCCCAAGTTGTCCCTGACTCCCAAAGGCGTTCCCATCCCCCCAGGAGGTTCCCTGGGATATATTCTGTTCCCGTGGGTGTCCTAATCCCCATGTCCCCTGTCTGGAGTGTCCCCATCTTTCCCGAGTGTCCCTATCCCCATTCCCATGTCCCTATCCCCTGGGATGTCCCTGTGCCCTCAGATTGTCCCTGTCACCCCTGGGGTGTCCCCTGTCCCCTCTTCCCCCCTCACCGCAGGGAGTGGTTCCAGAAGACGCAGATGGGCTTGGAGCGCTCCTGAGTCTCCAGCAGCCGGAACTGAAGGGTGACAGGCTTGGCCAGTGCCCTGGGGGTCTCCGTGCCCCCAAGGCCATCCGCACCCCCCGTGTGCACACTGATGCTCACCACTGGTGTGTTGATGACGGGGCGCTTGGGCACCCTGGGGAGCACCAGGGTCAGAGGGCCCACTCAGGGCACCCCAAAACCCACCCTGGTGCCACAGAGCACCCTGGCACCATACAGACACTGTGAGGGCACCCCTTTCTCCCCTGTGCCCCCACTTTTGGACACCCCATGGGCACCATCCTTGGGCACCCCTTGGGCCCCCTCCCCAACCCTGTACCCTCCATCGCTGGGCACTCTCTGTTCCCTCCAACCTTGGGAACCCCATGTGCCCCCTTTCCCATCCCTCCCCTGGGATCTCTCAGGACACGCCTGTCCCCATCTCCCTATACCCCACCAATGCTTGGCCCAGCTCCCACCATGTGCCCCAGTCCCCTGTGCCCTCCCGGTGCCCTCCCTGTGCCCCCCATGCCCCCATTCCCGGTGGCACCGGAGGCTGCGCTTGTCAGTGTCGAAGTGCTGGGGCAGGAGACCGGCTAGGGTGCGGTAGATGATGACGCTGGCGATGGCCTGGCCCTCGCCCAGGGAGGGGTGGCGCTTGTGCCGGGTCACCACAGTCACCTCTGCCTCCTCTTCCTCCTCCTCCTCTTCTTCCTCCTCCTCTTCACCTGCTTCGTCGTCCTCCTCCTGCCCACCTGTGCCCTGTGGTGCCTGCCCATGCCCAGCTGAGGGGCCTGGGGGCCATGGGCAGGGTGTGGCATGGTGCTCTGAGACCCCCTTGGGATCCCCGTGGACACCCTGGAGTCCCCAGCTCTGCTAGTCCCCTGACCACAACAAGGTTCCCCCAACCCACCCAGCTCCAGGGGTCCCCATGGCCACACTGGAGTCTCCAATCCTGTCAACTCCAYGGCCACAATGAGGTCCCCTTGGTCACACTTGTGTCTCCAACCCTGCCCACTGTCATGACCACACCATGATCTTTGATGCCATCCTGGGGTCCCTGGTCCTCACATCCTTACCAGGGTCCCCAGCCATGCCTGTCCCATTCTGAGGTCCCAAACCTGCCAGTCCCTTGGCCACCCTGGGGTCCCCATGGTGGTGCTAGGATCCCCAACCCTGGCAGCCCATGGGTATGCTGGGGCTCCCCTGTCTCTGCCAGCCCCCAGCTGTGCCATGTCCCCATGGCCAAATGGTGGTCCCCCCAAGCCCTGCCAGTCCAATGGATTCAAGTGGGTCCCCAACCCTGGCCCCTGTCCACCTTGCCCCCAGGACTTACGCCTGTCCTCACGGGACCAAAAGATGCTGTCGGGCAGGATGACAGTTGTCTCCAGGTCCAGGGGCTTCTCCCCGCGCAGCGCCTCATACCGTGGCAGACGGGCACCCGCAAAGTTGCTCTTGTCCAGTCGTACCACTGACACCACTGTGGCACCGTGTCACCCACGGCACAGCATGGCATGGCATCCACCAACTCCAGGGCACAGGGTCCCCAGCATTCACTGATCCCAGGGTGCACCAAGCCTGGCACAAACCAACCCCAGCACCACCGACCCTGGGGCACACCAACCCCAGCACCCACCAACCCCAGAGCCATGGATCCTAGGGCACACATACCACGGGGCTATAGATCCCAGCACCCACTGACCCCAGCATCCAACAACCCCAGGGCAATGAATCCTAACACCCACAGGCCACCAACTCTGGGGCACACAGACCCCAACACCCACTGAGCCCGGAATCGACTGAGCCGAGGGCCATGCACCCCAGCACCCCCTGACCCTTGGGCCGTGGATCCTGATACCCACTGACTCTAACACTCACCATCCCTGGAATACACAGCACACAGCACCCTGTGTACCCAGCATCCACCAACCCAGGGCACACAGACCACAGCCCATGTCCCCAGGGGCACACAGATACCTAACCCATGTCCCCCAGGCACAAAAATGTCCATGTCCCCACCACGTGTTCCCAGGTACAAGTGTCACACGTGCATACATGCTGCCAGCACACACGCCCTTATACACACACACGTCCCCAGCTCCCATGTGCTTGTTCATACATATGTCTTTGTGCATATACATGTTCCCAGGCACACACAGACTCCATGTACATACGTGTCTGCATTCCCACACATGCATCCATGTCTCCAACACACACACAATCCCCCRAACACACATGTGTCCCCAGGCATACACACATCCATGTCCCCAGCACATACATCCCCCAGGCACAACCATGCCCGTGTCCCTAGCACCATGCCAAGGGCACATCCATGTCTCCAGGCACACACCCCGCTCACAGCCCTCTGGCCATGCATGTCCACACTGACCAATGTTAGGGGTGACAATGGTGAAGGGGCTGAGGTAAGTCTGGGGCATGTTCCATGCCAGGGCTCGCGCGTACTCCTCGAAGTGCCGCAGCAGCTGGGCTGTGCCACCCTCGGTCTGCTGGATCAGCTCCCAGTGCCGCTTGTTTCCCACATCCAGCAGTGCACTGCCCACCCGCAGCAGATTCTGGGGGCACAGCAGCGGTAGTGGAACTCAGGGTTGGCATCCTGAGGTCTGGGCAGGGAGTCCCCAGCCTCCCCTGCAGGGCTCTGTGGGCTGGGGCACCGACAGTGGGGAACAGGAGAGCCTCACAAAGTCGAGGGTATAACCCGAGCCACACCAACACTGCACTGCTCAGGAGTGCTCATTACCCTGGGTTCAGACTTCCTACACCAACATTCCTGTCTAGGTGGGAGCCCATAACTGTGAAGTGTGGGCTCCCTCACCAATACCCTTCCCAGGTGGATGCCATCCACCCTGGCAGCCAGGTTCCTGCACCAGCACCTCCCCTCTCCCCATGCAGGTGCCCATCACCCCAGTGTCTGACCTTCTGGCCCAGCATGGCCCTCCCCACAAGGGTCCCAATAATTCCAACCTCTTTTCCTTCTCCCTCAACCTCCCTCCCCATGCCTCTCACCCTGGCATCTGCTCTCCTGCACCAACATACCTCCCCATGAGGGTGCCCATCACTCTGGTGTGTGCGTACCTGCACCCACATCTCTGTCCACGAGGTGCCCTCATCTGGCCTCCTTCCCCAGTTCTCCTCCCCAGGCAGTGCCCATCACCCTGGCATCCAACTTCCTGCACCAACTCCTCTCCCACACACGTCAGTGCCCATCACCCTGGCATCTGACGTTCTGCCCCAATGCCCCTCCCCGTGAGGGTTTCCATCACCCCGTGTCTGGGATCCTGCACCCAGACCCCTCCCCACAAAGGGGCTCATCACCCTAACCTCTTTACTGCCTCACCCATTCCCCCTTCTGGCATGTCCCTCCCACTGTGACCCCATGCCCACCTCAGTGAAATGCACGTCCTGGGTGGCAGCAAGGTGGAAGCCGCGTTGCCGGCTCTCATGGCGCAGCAGGGCCCCTGCCAGCCGGTATGCCAGGTGCACGTCACTGCCAAAGTACCTGTGGGCCCCGCGCGTCGCCTCACGCAGCGCCAGCGCCACGCGCCGTGACTGCCCCGCATCCCAGCGTGACTCGTTGCCCACCAGCTGCTCTGCCTTGGGAGGACACACGCAGGGTCAGGGGGGCCCCAGCGGCACCATCACGTGGCTGCCGCTGGTGTCCTCTCTGCTCACCCAGGGGCGCAGGGCGGCAAAGGCCAGTGTGCTGCAGTTGAAGAGGTTGGGGGGCAGCCAGCCCTTGTGCTCGTCACAGTGGCGCAGTGCCGTGCCTGTGGGACGGGAACCCTTGAGTGGCACCATGGGGGCAGTGGGGCAGCCTCACCTCACAGCATGCCAGTAGTGCCACCAGTGTCACACTCCTGCTCCACCCTGCACTGACACCTGAGTGGTGTCCTCAACCCTGTCCCAGCTGTGCCACCACAGTGTCACACTCCTGTGCCATCCCCGCAGTGACACCACAGTGGCAGTCCCAGCCTCATCTCAACAAGTCCACACTCATGTCACCCCCATTCCATCTTGGTGGTGCCACCAAGGTGTCACCACCCCTAACCCATCCTAGCAGTGCCACTTCCCTAGTAATGCCACTAGAGTATCACCCTCCTGCTCTGTCCCAGTGACCCTGTGCTGTCCCCCCACCCCAGCTCCATCCAACTGGTGCCACCACCATGACATACCCCAGCCCTGTCCCACTGGTGTTTCCATGCCATTCTAGCAGTGCCACCATCGTGTCACCACCCTGAAGTGACACTATGGTGTGCCCTCTCCCCACCATGTGTCAGCAGTGCCACCATGGTGTCACCTTCCTGTATCACCCCAGCATTACCCCTGTGGTGTTACCCCCATTCAGCCTCATCCCACTGATATCACCACTGTGTCACCACTAGCCCCATTCTAGCCGCAGGCCCAGTGCCACCCCCACCTGTCCCCATGTCCCCACGTACCAACAGAGCCCTTGGGGCAGGGGGCTGCGGCTGGCAGCCCAAACCGGGTGCGGGGCCACCAGATGCTGGCCTCGATGGCCCTTGGACAGCTGTCGTAGTTCACTGCGGGGCACAACAGGGAGTCAAAATGGGGGACGCAGGGTGGCAGAGTGTGACAGTAGGGTGGCACAGGGCATGTGGTCACTGGAACCCAGGATGACACAGGGTGACACAGGGTAACAGCAAGGTTACAGCAGAGGTAGAGCAGGCCGACAAAAGGATAACACAGGGTCAAAGTACAGTGACTTGGTGACATAGGGTGACAACAGTGTGACAGCAGTGTGACACAGGATAACAGAAGGGTGACACAAGGTGCCAGCGGGATTACACCAACAACCAAGGTGTTGGTGGAACTCAGTTGCCAGCAGCCAGGGTGGCAGCATGGTGATAGCAGGTGACAAAAAGTGACAATAGGGTGGCACAGGGTTGCAACAGGGCAGAGTAGGGTGGCACAGGGTGATACAGGGTGACAGTGATGGAGGGTGACAGCAGGGTGACAGTGGGCACGCAGGGTGGCACAGGGTGACACAAGTTGACACAGTGTGACAATCCCCCACCTTCACAGCCGCTGGCAGTCACCTCAGCAAAGGGATTGTCACAGCGGTCACAGTGGCGGCCGATGACACCAGCTTTGCAGGGACACTGTCCGGTGGTGGCATTGCAGCGACGTGACAGTGACCCAGTGGGGTAACACTCACAGGGGTGGCACGTGTCCCCTCCTGGCGGGCGGTAGTGGTTGTCCTGAGGGGACAGAAGGTCACTGCAGGCACGGGGATGGGGTGACAGAGGCTGGCAGGGGGTGACAGGGAGGTGACTGGGGAGGTGTCAGAGGCATGATGGGGGGTGACAGGGAGGTGACTGGGTGTCGGCCAGGTGGCAGGGGGCAACAGAGGGGAAACAGGAGGATGGCAGAGATTGGAAGAGGAAGTGACAAGCGCTGGCAGGTCCCACCTTGCAGCGACACTCGCCCGTGGTCTTGTTGCAGTCTGGGTCGAAGCCACGGGTGACATCGCAGCTGCAGGGGCCGCACGTGGGGTGTCCCCACCACCCCCGTGGGCATGGCTGTGCCTCCCTGGGGACACTGGCACTGGCACTCGGGCACCGTGCCAGGGTACCCCCACAATGCTACTTGTGCACCCACTGTGCCACTTGTACACCCATGATACCACTTTTCAACCCCAGGGACCCCTGCACACCTACCACAGCTTTCACACGGCCACTATGCCCTCTCTATGCTCCCCCTGCCATTTGCACACCCACCACGGCTCCTGCATGCGCACTGTGCCCCTTGCACACCCATCCTTGCCCCATACGCCCACGCTCCACTCACACCCCCC
>NW_026623456.1:116809-165674 GCF_030028575.1 Malurus melanocephalus
GGTGCCCCGTGTGTGCCCCACAGTGTCACCAACCGGTGCTGGCAGAGGGGCCCGAAGGTGCCCGGGGGACAGTGACAGGCATAGCCGGGAGTCGTGCCCGGGTGGCGAGTGCAGGTGCCCGGAGGCTCACAGGGGTCCAGGGCACAGGCACTGACACAGCTGTCACCGAAGTATCCTGAGCATGGGATAGGGTTGGGGACAGCAACAGGGCACAGTGACGGGGGACAGGGATGGGGGTGGGGGCAGTGCCCAGGGGACAGTGTTAAGGAGTGCCAGTGATAAGGGAGGGTGGGAGTGCCCTGGGATGTGTGACAAGGGGGTAGCAGTGTCCAGGGAGGGTGACAGTGCCTTCGGGACAGGGATGGGGGTGCAAGTGCCCTGGGGACAATGAGAGGGGGTGGCAGTGCTCAGGGGTCGGAGATGAGGGGAGGCAGTGCCTGGGAACAGTGGCAAAGCTGGCAATATCCAGGGGAGGGTGGCAGTGCCTTAGAGCGTGCTGTGGCATGGCAGGAGTTTCAGGCTGTCTCTGCTCACCAGGGTAGCAGTGGAGGTGTCACAGGGGTGTCTCAGTGGTGTCAGTGTCTCAGGGGGTGTCAGAGGTCCCCATTCAAAGGGGTAACAGTGAGAGGTGTTACAGGTGTGTCACAGTCAGCATCTTGGGGGATGTCAGGCTGTGTTGGAGAGGTGTTGGGGACTGTTGGGGGTTGTGAGGGGGTCTCAGGGGTCTCAGGGTGTCCCCACTCACTGGGGTGGTAGTGGGGCGTGTCACGGGAGTGTCAGTGTCCCAGGGTGTATTGGGGGATGTCCAGGGTGTGTTGAGGGGTGTCAGGGGTCTGGGGGRTGTCCCTGCTCACCAGGGTGGCAGCGGCACGAGAAACTGTCCCAGTCATCACTGCAGAAGCTGTGGGCAGGGCAGGGCCCCGAGTCGCAGGGATCAGGCAGGGCACAGCCCCCCTCCACGTTCACCTGCACCGCCTGGGCCAGGCTCAGGGCATCCGCAGTCACTGTGGGGTCCCCAACACGCAGTCCCTGCAAGGTCACCCATCAGTGTCGTCATTGAGACCCCCCAAGCCACCCTGGACCCCCTGACACACCTCAGTTTCCCTCACCATTCCCCCGAGACCCCCTAAGAACGCGACTGATGGTGTCACCATCAAGTCACCCCCACCTCAGTGTTCCCCACCACGATACAGGACACCCCAGGACAATCCAGACCACCCTGCAATATCACCTCCTTCTTAGCGTCCCCCACCACGACACTGGACCCACTGCACCACCCTGAGCACCCTACATCAGGTCACCTGTCATTGCTCCTCAGCACCAACCTCAGCACCACCTGATGACACCCCGTGTCACCTGTAGTGTCCCTTCATTGACTTGGGACACCTCCCTGCCCCAACCCTACTTCCCTGTGTGGGGCCACCTCTCAGTTACCCACACTGGAGTCACCCCCAGTGATGCCCCAGCCACCATGACACCTCCTGCCACAGTGACGTGCCCAGCCTCAATGTCCCTCGCTGCCACCCAGGACTTTTTGTGTCACCCTTTTCAGTCCCTCAACAAAATATGTGACACCCCAAACCCCACACTGGGACCTGCTGTGCCATCCCAGCCCCTCTTTCCAGTTGTATCACCTCTCTGGACTTCAGTGGCCAACAACACCAGCTGGAACTCCCCTATGCCACCCAGGACTGCCCCAGTCACAGCTGTGTCCCCATGGCCACATCCCCATCCCGCCAGACCCTGGGGTGATGTTCAATGTTACTGTGCCCAAGAGTACCCAGTGCATCCCCAGTGTGCCCCTGCCCACACAGCCCATTTGTCCTTTGCCATGTCCCTGTGCCCCTGCTCCATGTCCTCATGTCCCGTTCCATGTCCCCAAGTCCTGTGACGTGTCCCTGTGCCCCCCTTATCATACCCTGTCCCCAGGCCCCATGCCATATCCCTGTATCTATGTCTCTCCCACTGTGCCCACGTCCTTACCACCTCTTCCACATCCCCAAGCCCACCCCCACCCTTACACCCAGCACCCCATGGTCCCCACACCCTCTTTGCCCATGCCTCCATACCTGCAGGCACCCCTGGAACCCCTCCTCCACGGTGCCACTGTTGCCCAGCAGCCCCCCCAGGCTCAGCGTGCGCAGCTGCAATCCCTGCAGCTCTCCGGGGACATCGCCCACCACCTGGGAGGCACAGGGACCCACGTGGGTGCCTTGGGGTGCCACAGTGGCATCTGGGGGTCATACACAACGAATGCCCTGCCATGTCTCAGTTTCCCCCTACCTGGTGGCGACCGTAGTCAAGGGTGAGGAGGAGGAGGGTGGCAGAGGGGTCGTGGCTGGGGCCCCCCCGCAGCTCCAGCTCTACATGGTGCCAGGCGCCGTCATCGACTTTGGCCTGGGACAGGCGCAGCGTGGCCAAACGCGCCCCCCCTTGCCAGGCGCCAGCCTCCACCTGCCCCTCGCTCAGCTGTGAGGGGTAGACACATCAAGGACACCAAAAACCAGGTGGGCACCAGGCACTGCCCACCAGGAAATACAATTTCCCCCAGGACAATAATTCCCCCAGGCAATGGCCCCTCAAGGGGGGCACCTCCTTGCACTGCCACTCCCCAGCAAGACACCTCCCATGGCAGAACCTCCAATAGACCCCCTCCAGGGCAATACCCCTCTGGCACTTCTCTCAGGGAAATCCTTCTATTCCAAGCCCCCAACACCACTACCTCCCCACGGCCACATATCCCCCCAGAAAACACCTCCTGTGCCAATGACCCCATAGGGCAATGATCCCCCAGGGCAATAAATCCTGTACCAATAGCTCCCCAATGCCAATGCCAATAACCCCCACACCCTCAGAGCAATAACCTCCTGGCACTTGCCCCAGGGCCAACCCTCCTACACTCCCACTCAAGTCAGTACCCTCCCAGGCCAATGTGCCCTATGCCAATAAACCCCCCAGCAAATGCAATACCCCCTGTGCGGAGGACACCCACCCAACTCAGTAACCTCTCCAGAGCAACAGCCCCTCCCTGGCACTTCCCTCAGGAAAATTCCCCTATTGACCCCCCGTGCCCACCTGCAGGGTGAGGGTGAGGTGGCCTCCGGTCCCCGCCCGCAGCAGGACCCCGCGGGGGTGGCGGGTGCGGAACATGATGCGGAGAGGCCAGGGCAGGGCAAGGGGCAGTGCCAACCCATTCCACGCCACACAGCTGCTGCCCACAAAGCGCTGCGGGCCCACCATCTCTGCAGGGCATGCACGTGGGATGGGGCTGACCCCCAAGACCCACGGATCCCCTCCAAGCCCACCCCGGGGTCCCCTCCCCGCTACACGTCCCCCTGTACAGACCATGTACACCCACCCACAGACACCCTGCATCCCACCCGGAACCACCCACAACCCCACACGGCCTCTCACACACCCACCCTCAGAACTCCAGCACCCCCCCGGGGACCCCATGCACATCCCACAGATGCCAACACACCCTCCCACGGACCCCCCATACCCATTCAAAAACCCACAATTCCACAGATCCCCAAATACATGCAGCGATGCCTCTCACCCCCTTCCCACACTCCTCACACACACGCAGAGACCCTCCCCATGCTCTCCATGGACCCACAACAAGCCTACGGACCCCCCACAGTCCCCCCACACCGTCCCCCCAGGTCTCCCAGTTACCCTCCTGGCAGGTTTTGCCCCCAAAGCCCAGGGGGCAGCGGCAGCTGAACGCCCCCCACTCATGCACGCAGGTGCCACCATTATGGCATGTGTTGGTGTCACACAGGGTCTTCTTGGGGGGACAACCTGGGAGGGGGCAGAGGGGTCAAATGCCACACACGACCTGGGACCCCTGACCTCCTGGGACACAGACACCCCAACATCCTTGAACCCCTATCCAAAACCATGGTCCTGGTAGCCCCTGACCAGCACCCCATATCCCAGCCCCACCCCAAAGGGGGTACAGCCCTATCCAGCCCCCTGGTCTTGGCATCTCCCCACCACCAGGGCACACAGCATCCTCCGTGCCGTCCACTCCAGCTCCATGGCCCTGGCAGGCCCTGAACCCCCACCCTACAAACAGAGGACACAGAATGCCCTACCACTGCATGCCTGGACCCCCATCCAGCCCAATGAGCCTGGCATCCCCTCCCCACATCCATGGGGCACAGAGACTCCCAAGCACTGCCCAGCCCTGGGCCCCCCTGGGCCCCCAAGTCCCACCACCCCCCACTCTATACTCCACACCCTGGGGGCGCAGCCTCATGGTCCTGGCAACCCTGAACTCAAACCTGCATCCCCTGACTTCCCATCCCACACCCAGGAGGCACTGAATCCCCACACCGAGCCTGTTCACAGACCCCTCTCCACACCATGTCCCTGGCACTCCCTGACCTCCTCCCCACACTCAGAGGGCACAGCTTCTCCTGCATCCCCTGGACTCCCATCCAGCCCCACTTTCCTGACACCCCCTCCCCGCACCCAGAGGACACAGCCCCTCTGTTCCAGGTATCCCTTAACCCTACACCCATCTCCCTCCACTTGAAGGAGCTCAGGGCCCCCAGCCCCTGCCCGGCCCGCTGGCCCACTGCCCACCAGGCAGGGTGCCGTTGTTGGCAATGAAGGCTGCCATGTCCACGGAGCGCTGGTCAATGTGGAGGTGCCTCATGCACCCCACAAAGTGCCGGCTGCGGATCGGGAAACTCTCGGGCAGCGTCGGGACGCCCCCCAGCAGCAGTGGCCCCGTCAGGTCCAGTGACCTGCAGAACCCACCATCAGCTCGAGGGCTCAAGAAACCCCCGTGGGACCCCACAATCCATGGGGACCCTGAGGGAGCCCCAAGGGACACCCAGCCACACCCCCCACCCCCCCCCCCCCCACAGGAGTCACAAGGGAATCCTAAAGAACACCCACTCACCCAAAAACCCATGGGGACCTGAGGGACTACTCTAGGGATGTTCCCCCACGGGTAACTCAACAGATCCCCAGGGGACTCCTCCCTCATGGGGACCCCAAGAGAACCTCCCCAACCCATGGGGACCTCTAGTGACACCCCATCCATAGGAACCCGTGCCTCCCAAGGGACCTCTGACCAGTGAGGAGTCCACAGGTACCTCACCCACAGGGATTGTTCTTCTCCAAGGGACCCCTCTATGGGTWCCCCAATGGACCCCCACCCACGGGAGCTCCAGGTCCCCCTCACTTCTTGCTGCCAGTCTGGGTGCCCTGGGCAGCACAGGAGTAGTTGCCGAGGCGGGGCCCGAAGCGCAGGGCCATTGTTGTGTCACAGTCGTCCACAGTCAACACGGCCACCTTCTGCTCTGAGGGGCCCTGTGGGACCCCTGAGCGCCCCACCACCGGCTGGGGGGCCCCACATCAGGTGGGACGGCCCAGGACCCCCATCATGCAGCCTTCATCCTGTTCCTCATCATCCTTCTGCCCTCTGGTCCCTTGACCCCATCGAGTTCCCACATCCCTCCAGCCCACCAGCATCCACCCTTCAGACCCTCAAATCCCACCCTTCATCCCTTCAGCCTCCCCTAAACCCTTCAATGGTCCCCTTAATCTCCCCCAAGCCCCCATGCCCCTGACCTCCTATTCTTCCAACCCCCCATCACAATTCCTTGGGGGGCCCCACAGGTGAGGAGGAAGGTGGGGTTCCTCAGGAGTCCARTGGGTGGGGAGGTGTGTGGGGGTCCCTTGGAGTCCCCCAAATCTCCTCTCTACTCTCCTCACCTCTCCAACATGCCCTTCACCTCCACCTTTTCCTCTCCTCTTCCTCCACCTCCCATCCCCATCCCTCGGGACCCCCACAGGTGGGCATGTCTCTTAGGAGTCCTTTAGGTCCCTCAAACCCCCTCACTACTCCCCCCTATCTCTCCATTCCCCCACCCTTCCCCTCCATCTCCCCTTCCTATGCCTGTGCCAAACACTCCCCACCCACTGTACCCATGTCCCCTGTTCCCTCACCTTGTTGTAGTAGTGCAGCTGAACTCGGTGCCACTGCCCATCACTGACACCTCCTGGCACGAAGGGTGACACCGTGGTGGTGGTCTCACCTGCGGGCACAACATCAGAGGGACACGGCCGGCAGGAGGGAGGGGGGGGGTGGTGCCAGGGGTGGGATGTCCAAAATGCAGTGCCAGGGATGCGGTGTCAAGGATGCAGCGAGGAATGCAGTGAGGAATGCGGTGAGGAATGCAGCGCGGAATGCAATGAGGAATGCAATGAGAGATGCAGTGCTGGGAATGGGATGCCCAGGATGCAGCGCCAGGCAGTGGCAGGATGGGATGTCTGGGATGAAGTGAGGGATGCAGTGAAGGATACAGTGCCCACAGGGGTGCCAGGGTGGGGTTCCAGCCCAAACCTGCTGAGAAGGTGAGCTGCAGCTGCTCATCCACAATCTCCAGTGCCACAAAGTCGTGTCGCTCGTTGAAGCGCCCGTTGTACAGTAGGAGCCCGTCCCTCTCCCGTGTGGCAAACCTGGGGGACGCAAGTGCCACGGGTGCCCCAACACCCCCTGATCCCCTCGTGCCTCCCAGGCACTCCCCAATGCCCCTTGCCCCAGCCATGCCCTGAGGCACACCCCTCACCCTCTACCCCATGACTCTGTACCCACTGTGAGATGCTCACACCCATCAGCCCCTGCCCCCACAAGGTGCCCCCACCCCATTGCCCCCCATGCCAAGGCTTCACCCACACCTTTTGCTCTCACCCTGTGCCCACAGAGTGCCCATCACCCCACACCCGATCGCCCCACAGCCCATATGATGCCAATAGGGCATCAATCACCACCCATCCCAGATGATGCCAATGGGGCACCTCCACCCCATCTGATGCCCTTGGGACTCTCATCACCCWACACCCCAAATGATACCAGTGGGGGCACCCATCACCACCCCCCTAGCACCCACAAGATACCCATCACCCCACACCCCATCACCTCATCTGATGCCAATGGGGCACCTATCACCATCTACTCCACATCCCATGTGATACTCAAGGGGCATCCAGCACCCCCCATCTCCCCAGATACCCCCAGGCTCACGTGAGGCCTAGGGTGAAGTGGAAGCGCTGGCGGAGGCCACGAAAGGTGAGGAAGGAGCGCGGGGGGAAATTGCGGGTGCTCATGGTGCAGAAGGGCTTCTCGTAGTGCCCAGGGGGACACTGGCACCGGAATCCCCCCACCAGCAGGTTCAGACAGGTGCCCCCATTCCGGCAGACCCCCGGGGTGCAGCGGCCCCCCCGGGCACTCAGTTCACAGTGCTCCCCTGTGTGACACCCAGAACCCCAAAACTGGAGTGAGGAGTCCCACCTGCCCCCCACACCTCCCCATTAACCCCAGAGTGGCTCCCCCAGGTGCTCAGCTTGCAGGGCTCCCTGGTGTGACACCCTGATAGCACCAGCACACCAAAAAGGAGGGGTGGGGGTCCTCTCTCCTCCCCACCCCCCAGTAACTCCACAGTCCTGCCCCCAGGCACTCACAGGGCTCCCCAGTGTGACACCAAGCACCATAAACTGGGGTGTGGGAGGGTGGGGATCCCCCCTTCCTCCCCCCCAGCATCTTTATCCCCAGCTCCATCACCATGGCAACCACCTCCCATTGCCATGGCAACCCAGAGACACCCCCTCCTCTCACATCCCCCCCCACCTGGCTGGCAACCCCCAGGGGGTTGGGGGGTCCCATGGGGGGCTGCAGTCCCAGGGTGGGGTAGGGGGTTTGACCCCAGTGCCACCAGTCTCCCAGTGGAGGGAAGGTGGGCGGAAGGGAGGAAGGAGGTAGGGCTGAAGGGGAGCTGGATGAGGAAAGATAAGGATAGACACTACGAGGAAGGGCTGGCCAGTGGCTCTAACCAGTGAAATCCTCGTGGCACTCGCAGGTGTATCCACCCTCACGGCTCCGGCACCGCCCATTGCTGCCGCAGGGGCTGGAGTAGCACAGGTCGATCTCGGTCTCGCAGTAGTCGCCGGTGAAACCGGGCGGGCAGCGGCAGCGCAGGCCCGTGACCGGGTGGATGGGGCGGAAAAGGATGGTGTCGGAGGCGAGGAAGGGCGCAGAGCTGTCGAACTGCAGGACGGAAACGCAGCGCATGTAATTCTCGCAGGGCTCTCGCAGACACACGTTGTCATCGAAGGGCAGGACGCGCTGGGCCGTGGTGGCTGCCAGCAGCGACCGGTTCAGGTACAGCCGCTCCTGCAGCTCTTCGGACGAGAAGAACCGCGATGTGCCCGGCGCCGCCGCCGGCAGCAGTGCCGAGAGGCTGACATTGAGGATCCGTGCCGGGCCCACGTCTGTGTCCGTCTGGATGTTGAAGAGGACCACACGGTGGCGGGGGGTGGCCAGGACAGCAGCCACCCCCTCCAGGAAGCGACTGAGCAGGGGAGACAGGAAACGCTCCTGGGACATGTCAGCCAAGCGCAGGGTGATGCTGTTGCTGAGCATCTCATCTGTGATCACCGTCACCCGCAGTGTGCACTGCGCTGTTGCACTGTGGATGCCATCTGGGGACAAGGTGGGGACACGGGAGGGGGTCAGTGACAGCAGTGGACAAATCTGGGAAAGGCTGGTGGGGTGGGAACAGTACCGGTTTTGGGGCAACCAACCCAATCAGCTGCTGTCAGATGGGGACGGTGCTATGGGGCTTGACCTGCTTGGCCACCATGGAATGGGGACAGTTCTGGCCATGAAACACCTGGCCCAAGTAGCCACTGTGGAATGGGGACAATACTGGCTATAAGGTGCCCATCCTGCTTGGCCACCACAGAATAGGGACAATCAGACGGGGACAGTGCAGGCTATGGGGGATCTTTCCTGCTCAGCCACCAAGGAACAGAGACAGTGATGGCTATGGACTTGGTGCTGGTTATGTAGCTTCTGTTGGTTACAGGGTTGGTGCTGGTTATGGGGCTGGTGTTGTTTTTGGGGTGCCCGTCTCACCTGACCATCACAGGGTAGGGACAGTGGGATGGGGACAGTGTTGGCAATGGGGCTTGAACTGGTTACAAGGCTCCTGTCCCACTTGGCCACTGTTGAATGGGGACAGCGCTGGTTATGGGGGACAGTGCTGGTTATGGGGCTGGTGCTGGTTGTGGGTGCCCATTCCGCTTGGCCACCATGGGATGGGAACAGTGCTGGCGATGATACTGTAGGTGGACATGGGGATGGTTATGGGGCCACTGTCCCAGTCAACCACTGTGGAATTGGTACGATACCAGCTATGGGGCTGATGCTGGTTTTAGGGTACCCACCCTGCTTGGTCACCATGGCATGGGGACAGCAGGATGGGGATGACGGTGGCTATCGCAGACCTGATGTGCTTGACCCCTGTGGAATGGGGACAGCACTCCTTTTGGGGTACCCATCCCATACCCTACTTGGCTGGAAACAATGGGATGGGGATGGTGTTTATATTATGGAGCTGGTGCTGGTTTTGGGGCATTCCACCTGGCCACTGTAAGGTAGGATCAGTGGGATGGGGCTGGTGTTAGCCATGGGGCTGGCACTGCTTACAGGGATGCTGTCCCACCTGGCCACTGTGGAATGGGGACAACACTGGCAATGGGATGCCCATGCTACTTGGTCACCAAGGGATGGGGACAGTGGGATGGGGATGGTGTTGCCTTATGGGGGACCTGACCTGCTTGGCCACCATAGAATGGGAGCAGTGGGGGCCATGAGGTTCCCATCCTGCTTGGATGTCCATCCTGTGGGGTGAGGGCATCTGAATGGGGATGGTGGTTGGTTACGGGGTTAAGGTCAGGGTTAGGTATGTTAGGCATGGGGCTGGCTATAGAGCTGGTTCTGTCTATGAGGCTGAGGCTGGTTAGGGAGCCAGCACAGGTTAAGCGTTGGTGCTAGTTATGGAGTTGGCATTGGTTATGGGGCTGGGACTGGTTAAGGGGCTGGGGCTGGTTAAGGGGCTGGTGATGGTCATGAGGCTGGGGGAGCAAAATGTCTGCTCAGATATGGGGCACCCACCTTTCTCCTCCTCCTCYTCCTCCTTCCCTCCCTGGCCAAGTGCATTGAAATGTGGGACAGATGGGGAGTAAGCAGACAGACAGATGAAGGGACAGCCGAGGGGCCAAGCAGGCAGAAGGGGGTTCTGCAGAGGGTGGCAAGGGCGGGGCTGCCTGGTGGCCCATGGCCAGTGACCGGTGGCTGGGGGGGTGGGGTTGCTATGGCTGCGACTGCGGGGGTCTAGCTATGGCTGGATCTTTTGTTCCCCTCCGGGCCGCCCCTGCGCTCGGAGTGGGGAGGCATGAGGGGATCCCTGCCCCCACCCTTTGTGCCCTGGGCCCCCTGCTTTTGTGTGGCTGGAGCAGGGACCCCAGCCAGGGGAAGCTGGGGGGCAATGGGGGCCATGTGGCTGGGATAAGGCCTGTGACTCAGTTTCCCTCCCTGACCTGGGATTGACCAAGAAGATGTTCCTCCACCCTGGGGTGACCCCCCTGCCGCCACCACCCCAGCCAGAAGCACCTCCTGGACACYCCCCACAGCCCAAACAATGCTGACAACTAATGGCAAACCTCCCCTGCCCCTTATCTTGTGACCTCTCCATTGCATGTGGGGACCTCCCAGTGGAGGTCGGGGTGACCCTCCCAAATCCACACACCAGGCCCTGTGTCTCTTGCCCTGAATTCAAGCACTGGAGTCTCCTGGAAACACAAACAATGTGGTGCCCAGGACTCCCCCAATACTGCACTGCACCCTGAGYCTTCTCAGATTCATCCAGCAGGCCCCCATAACATCCCCCCAAGGGTACCAGGACCCTGCTGGCACACACCAGCCTCTACTTCCCCAATACATGCATTGGGCCCTGCCTCACCCTGCTCAGTGACACATGGAGAAGTGCCAGGACCACCTTTGGACAGCCCAGGGGTGTGGGGAAAGAAAAGGGGTACTGAGGACCCCAACTGCCTCCAGCTTAGATGTCGGGGGTATGAGAGGAGCACAGCATCCCATTATTCCCTCTCCCCTAGAGCTGGATGGCATGGTGAAACTCCAAAACACCTCAGTGGGCTGGTGGGACCCCACAACACATTATCCCTTCTAATCTGGTGGGTGAGGGCAATGAGACCCCATACACCTTGCCTCCATGCACCCACAAACCTCACCTGCCTCTTCCCGCAAGCCCCCCTCCATGGGTGGGGGTCTTACCAGAGACAGACACCCTCATGACGGCCTCAAGCGGGCGGTTGTTGTCCAGGGCTGGGCTGAGGCGCAGGTCCCCACTGTGTGGGTCCAGCAGCACAAGGTTGAGCTCATTGCCCTGCTCAAACGCATAGGTGAGGTGGTCAGAGACATCAGGGTCGTGGGCAGGGATGCGGCCAATGATGCCCCCGGGGAAGCTGCCGGAGCGGTTGGTGATGTAGTTGTTGAAGAGGATCTCGAAGTTCTTGAGCTGGGGGCTGTTGTCATTGGCATCGCGCAGGCGCACATGGACGGTGGCCCGACTGACCAGCGGGGCTGAGGTTGCCTGGACCACCATGATGTATTCAGCCTTGGCCTCATAGTCCAGGTCAGCCAGGGCGGTGAGCTCTCCAGAGAAAATATCCAGCTGGAAGACCTCGGGGATGTTGCCCTCCACGATCTGGTACATAATCTGGGCATTGGTGCCCTCGTCGGGGTCAGTAGCCGTGATCCGGGCCACCACCAGCCCAATGGGGCTGTTCTCCTCCACAAAGATATCAAACTCATCCCTCTCGAACACGGGTGGGTTGTCATTCACATCCAACACCGTCACCTGGATCTCCACTGGCGTCCGGCGGGCCGGGACCCCCTTATCCATGGCAAATGCCCGCAGGGAGTACAGCTGCACATTCTCCCGGTCCAGACGGCGCAAGGTGCGGACAATGCCCGAGGTGGACTCAATGATGAAGTCGCCATCTCCATCATCACCCCCTTGGAAGGTGTAGAAGACCCTGCCATTGAGCCCAGAGTCACGGTCAGTGGCGGAGA
The DNA here is from genome assembly GCF_030028575.1 of Malurus melanocephalus. NCBI lineage: Eukaryota > Metazoa > Chordata > Aves > Passeriformes > Maluridae > Malurus > Malurus melanocephalus. Next base: position 128,766 of record NW_026623456.1, read on the forward strand.
CCTGGAGGACGCTGGTGAAGGCAGGGACATCCTCATAGATGGATCCCTGGTAGGAATGGCGGAGGAACTGGGGTGCGTTGTCATTGACATCACTCACCAGGATCTCCAGGTAAGTTGTGTCAGATTTCTGTGGGATACCATTGTCCCGTGCTGTGATGGCCAAGGTGTAGGACACCTGGTCCTCGTAGTCCAGCTCCATTTGGGTGGTGACGGCACCAGTCTCGGCGGCAATGCAGAACTGGGGGATGCTGTCCTCCATCAGGTAGGTGATGCGGGCGTTCTCCCCTGTGTCCTCGTCCGTGGCGCTGATGACCACCACTGTTGTGCCCACTGGCCGGTCCTCATTGATGTTGACAGTGTAGTGGGAGCTCTGGAAGACGGGGCGGTGGGTGTTGGCATCTGTGACATTGACAATCACCTGGGTGGTGTCCTGGCGGGTGCCATCAGAGGCAGCAATAGTGAGCAGATACTGCCGCTCCAGCTTGTAGTCCAGGGGCAGGGCAAGGGAGATGAGCCCACCACCGCTCTGGCTGGTGATGGAGAACCGGTTGCGGGTGTTGCCGCTGGAGATCTGGTACGTGATGACGCTGTTGGCATCACGGTCGATGGCAGAGACAGTCAGGACACTGGTGCCCACTGCCGCGTCCTCGTTGAGGCGGGCACCATACTCCTGCTGAGTGAACTCAGGGCTGTTGTCATTGACATCCAAGACAGTGACACTGACACTCGCCGTGGAGGCCATTGCTGGGGTGCCCTGGTCCTGTGCTTCCACCCCAAAACTGTAGAAATCAACCACCTCTCGGTCCAGCTCAGAGGCCACCACGATCCATCCAGTGCTGTTGTTGATGGCAAACGGGAAGCTGGTGCCAGTCCCCAGCAGGGTGTAAACCAACCGGCTGTTGTCACCCGAATCAGCATCAATGGCTTGTACATGGATGACGGAGTAGCCCACGGGGACATTCTCCAACACGGTGGCCTGGAAGGGCGTGCTGACAAAGATGGGTGCATTGTCATTGACATCCAACACCTGGATGGTAACCAAACCACTGATGTTGGAGAGAGGTGGACGGCCACCATCCTGYGCCCGGATCCGCAGGGTAAACTCCTTGGTGACCTCGTAGTCCAAGGGGGTAACGACATCCAGCATGCCTGTTTGCGCATCAATGTAGAAGTGCCCACGGGTGTTGCCGCTGACGATACTGTAGTGCACCAGTGCATTGGTCCCTTTGTCACAGTCAGTGGCTGTCACCCGCAGCACAGCTGCATTGGGTACCACATCCTCGGGGACCTGCACCACATAACGCCGCTCACTGAACTGTGGTGTGTTGTCATTGTCATCTTCCACGGTAATGTGGACAGTGGCTGTGGCAGTCCGAGGATCCTGGCCCTGGTCTGTGGCCTCCACCAACAGCTCGAAGGCATCCATCGCTTCCCGGTCCACAGGGCCGCGGGTGCGGATGACGCCTGAGCGGGAATCGATCTCAAAGACCTCGTTGATGCCACCGGCATTGAGGAGGCGATAGAGGATGTTGGCATTGGGACCAGCGTCGCCGTCAGTGGCCCGCACCGTCAGCACCTCATAGCCCACCTCCAGATTCTCCCGCACGCTCTCCYGGTATTCTGGCTGCTCAAAGACTGGGTTGTGGTCGTTGGTGTCGCTCACTGTGACCGTCAGTGTGGCCATGGCACTGCGCCGGGGTGTCCCGTGGTCCACCGCTGTCACACGGAACATGTGGGTGCTCTTACTCTCACGGTCCAGCGGTGCAGCAGTGCTGATGGCACCAGTGACAGGGTCCATGGTGAAGAGGGCATCGGAGCGGCTGTCAAAGAGTGCAGCCATGGCATAGTGCAGCTGGCCTGCCTCCCCCTCATCAGGGTCCTGTGCTGTCACCTGTGTCACCGGTGTGCCTGCTGGCCGGTTCTCCTCCACTGTGGCCTGGTAGCTGGAGGGCTGGAACTGTGGTGCTGTGTTGGGGCTGCGGCGGGAGTGGCGGTGAGGTATGGGGGGTCTGGAGGCTACTGTGCTCTTGGACTCCCCAACATCCCCAGTGTCCATTACACCCCAAGTGCCACTGGTGTCCCTGCTTTTCCCAGCATGTCCAGTGTCTATAGTGTTCCTGGTGTCGCTGGGGACTTTGCTAGTCTCCCCATTATGTTCAGTATAGCTGGTGCTCCTGGGATCCCTGGGGACTTCTCTACTGTTTCCAGCCCCTCTGGAGGCTCTTCCACTCTCCCCAGTAAGCTTAGAATTCCTGGAGCCCCTGGGGACTGGAGTACTCCCAGTGCCCCCAACACCCTCAGTGCTCAGCACATTCCCAGTGCTCCCAGTGTCCATGGGGATGTTGATGTCCCCGGTGTGTCCAGTACTCCTGGCGCTACTGGTGCCCCTGAGGGCATGGGTGCTCCCAGTGTCTCCAGTTCCTCCAGTAACCCCGGTGCCTCCAGTATCCCGGGTGCCTCCAGCGTCCCCGGTGTTTCCAGTGCCCCCAGTGCCTTCAGAATTCGCAGAGCCTCCAGGCTTCCAGGGAACGCCTCCAGCATTCCCAGTGCCTCCAGTGTCCCCAGTACCCCCGGTGCCACCGATACCTACAGACCCCCGAATGCCGCCGCTGTTCTCCGCACTGGAAGYTCTGGTGCCCGGTGCGGTTCCATCGCTGCCGCCCGCGGCCGGTGCGGGCCCGGCGCTGCCGCCGCTGTCCCCGGTGCTCGGCGGGGGCCGCGCACCGCCGCTGTCCCCGGTGCCGCCGCGGAGCTGGAGTGGCGCCGAGAGCGCGCTGAGAGGACGGGTGCGGATGCTGGTGCCAATGCCGGTGCTGATGCCGGTGGGGGTGCCGGTGCCGGAGCCGATGCCGGTGGCGATGGCGGTAGCGGGTCCCGGTGCGGGCAGCGGCAGCGGTAGCAGCAGCAGCAGCGGCAACAGCGGGAGCGCGGCCCAGCGGGCGAGCAGAGGGCACATGGCCGCTGCCCCCTGTGCCCCCCCGGTGCCCCCGGTGCCGGTGCCCGCAGCGTCCCGCACTGCCGCCTGCGCGCCGCCCGCGCCCGCGCGCGCCCGCCGGGGCGGAGCCGCCACTTCACCGGCCCGGCCGCGCTTAAAGGAGCCGCCGGCCCCGCTGGCACCCACTGGCGGCACCGGCACCGGCACCGGCCCCCGCACCGCCACTGGCACCCGCACCGACAGCAGCGCCGGCAGCGGCAGCGCGGGAGCAGCGGCCGTACACCCACGCGCAGGTTGCGCACACACATGGTAAGGTGCACATGTCCGCCCTGCGCGCACACACGTACGTGCACACAAACATGCACGCGCACATGTGAAKCGCCTTGCACATACCTGTGCATTGCAGGCACGCGTGTTGCAGGCGCAGAGAACACAGGCACCAGCGAGCACATGGGAATCACGTAGGTGACACACAGAGCACATGTGAAATACGCGGCACATGTGTGACACACACGGAGCACACACAATACATGTGAGACAGAACACATGTGTGACACAACACAGAGATCGTGTGCAAACACACAGCACACGTGTGACACATACAGCACGTATGACACACACGCCCCCCCCTGCCCCTCAGCCCCCTTTGTCTCCCCCGCCTGCCGTGATTCCACACGCGGGAGTCTATGTCCCCTTATTCCGTGGCATCCCCCGAATCCTGGGCTGGTCCCACCGCACCAGGACCGGGGGCAATAAAACGGACTGGGAGCAACTGGACCAGGCTGGGAGGCCGTGGGGATGCTGGGGGGCATTGGGGCAAACAGGGAGGGACAGGGGACGTTTGGGAGCACTGGGACAGACAGAGACATTCTGTGGGGAAGCTCGACTGGGGCGGATCCTCGCACTCCATGGGTGCCGGCGCCGGTCCCGGGGCGTGGGTGCGGGCAGGCGGCGGGGAGTCGGGCCGCCGCCCYCCGGCAGAACGGGTCGGACGGGTACCGGGGAGGGGCCCCCCCGCGCCGGGGCGGCGCTTGAAGCGCCGGGACGCCCCCGCCTCCGCCGGGAGCTCCAGTGACTCAGGGGGCCGCTCCCCGCCGGTTCCACCCGGCACCCACGGCGCAGCCAGGAATTTCCCACGCACACGCAGCGGGAGGCAGCCAGGCACCCCCGCGGGGGGATGGAAGCGGGCGACCCTCCCGTGTGTCACCGCACCCCCGGGGGGGGGCCGGCAGCTGGGGCTGAGGCTGCGGGCCCTCGGCTGCACTTTGCATCACAAAAGGGCTTTGTCTGGGGCTGGCAGGGGGGAGTGAGAAAGGGACAGGGATGGGGGGGAGGGGTGGTGTACAACGGGAAACGAAGACACCACCCCGAGCTGGACTTCTTCCTTCCGTCCTCAAAACCCCCCAAGAATACACCGCTCAGCAGCTCTTTTGGCTTTATTAGATGGAAGAGGGAAGTGTTCCACGGGCATGTGSGTCCCCGGCACCACTCAGCGTGAGGGGGACACATAGGGGATCCCGGCCCCATTCAGGGGACTAGCGGGGACACACAGGGAGAGGCAGCACCCTGACACTGTCAGTTCTTTGTGCCATAGGGGGGACAGATGGTGACTCCCCGCCAAAGCAAAGATAATGGCGAAGGGCACAGCCTTGGCAATGATGGTGAGATGACTTGGGAGGCCCCCAAAGTCCTTGGGGGTGGGGGAGGGGACACCCTCAGACCCCCATGTTCTTCATCTGCTCCTCCAGCACCTGGTCACATCCTCCCCCGGCCTTCTTCTTGCCCCCCGCTTCCTGCTGCTTCTTCTGCTTCTTTGAGAGCTCCTGCTCTATGGGTGCCGGCTTGACAAATGGAATCAGCTCCCGCAGGTCTAGGGAGACAAGGGACCCCTGTCACTCCCCCGCCAAGGGGTGGGGAATGGGGGGGTGGCAGGGGGGATGTTACCTGGGGGCATGAAGTTCTGGAGCTTCTCAGGTATGCGGATGCCCTCCGAAGTCTGGTGGTTCTCCAGGATGGCACAGATAGTGCGTGTGGTAGCGCACATGGTGGCATTCAGCATGTGCACAAACTCCACCTGCAGCAGAGGGACATGGGAAATATGCGTGACATGGGGGAGGCAAAGGGAACATGGGAAGAACCCCCATGCCCACCAGCCTCACCTTGTCCATCATCTTCTTAGTCTGGCCATAGCGGATGCGCAGGCGCCGGGCCTGGTAGTCGGTGCAGTTGGAACAGGAGACAAGCTCACGGAAGGCGCCTGAGCCAGGGAACCAGGCTTCCAGATCCAGTTTTTTGCTGGCTGCATGGTTCAGGGAACCTGGAGTGGGGACAGTGCTGAGTGGGGCAGTCCCACTGCCTTCCTGAATTTGCCTATCCTGGGGCACAGCATAGGGTGAAGCCTCCAAAATTACTCCAGCAGCTTGGTGCCAATCCAACATGGATTCCTGCTCTGCCATAGGGACGCAGGGTTACCTCTCAGCCTGGAAATGTGGGGTCCCCACTTGGTCACAGGGTTGCTGCTTGGTTGTGGGGATGTGGGAGTCCTGCCTGGACATGGGGATGGATGCAGGATTCCCACTCACCTACAGACACTGGACTCCTGCCTGACCACAGAGACATGAGGTGCCTGCTGTGCCATGTGGATGTGAGATTCCTACTCAGCCATGGGGACATGAGGCTCTTTGTCAGCCACATGAATGCAGGCTTTCCACTTAACTATGGGGAGATGTGATTGTGCCATGGGGATCTGGGACTCCTGCTCAGCCACAGGGATGAGGGATTCCTGCTCAGCTGTGGGGATGTGGGGTTCCCACTTGCCTGTGGAGACATGGGGTTCTCACTCTGCCAAGGGGATGAAGGGGGTCCCACTCAGACACAAGGAGCTTTTAAGCCAGAAAATTTTCCAGGAGGAGCTGGGATACTCGAACTGCCCCTCTGGAAGGGACAGGAGGGAAAATCCATCACAGCAGTGTCCACATCTACTGCCACGGACCCAGAGCAAAGCTGAGGATTCCACAAACAAAATGTCCCCTTCCTTCTCCTCAGGCTGGTGAGAGCAATGAGCCAGGGACAAGGAATTGCCACAATGCAGGTCAGGGCCCCCCTCCAGCCCCCTGTGGCACAGGAGCCCTTACCTGAGACAATGTTGACGACATGGTAAGGAATCTCAAGAGACTGGTAGAATTCCTCAGCTGTGGCCATCATCTCTTCAAATATCTCCCAGGATTTGTTGTCATGGGGGGAGGAGTAGACAAACTGCTCGATCTGTGGGAGAAGAAATTCCACAATGTAGCCAGGGACGGCCCAAATTCCCACTGGAACATTGTGGTGACATTGGGTACACCCTAAATTCCCACCAGAACATTGTGGTGACCTTGGGTACACCCTGAATTCCCATTGGGAACTCTGCAGTTGACAGCAGGTACACCCCAAATTCCCACCAGGTTCATCCCAAATTCCCACCAGGTTCACCCCATAGTGACCCCCCCATACATGTGAATTCCTGCTGGTATGCCACAGTGACACCAGGTACACTCTGAATTCCCACCAAGAACACCATGAATTCCCACTGGAACCCCACAGTGACATGGGGTATACAAATTCCTGGTGGAACACAACAGTGACAATGGGTACACCCTGAATTTGTACTGGGTACATTGCAGTAACACCATGAATTCCCACCAGAACACACTGAATTCCTACTGGGACCCCAGTGATGCTGGGTACACCCTGAATTCCTGCTGGAACCCCACAGCGACCATTGGTACGCCCCRAATTCCCACTGGGACCACCCCTCACTCTCACCTTCTCGAACTGGTGGACSCGGAAGATGCCACGGGTGTCTCGGCCATGGGATCCCACCTCCTGACGGAAGCAGGTGCTGAGTCCTGCATACTTGAGGGGCAGGTCCTCTGGCCGCAGCCACTCATCGCGGTGCAGGGCRGCGATGGGCTGCTCTGACGTGGCAATCAGGTACTTCTCGTCGATGGAACTGTCCTCTGCCCGCTCACTGCCCTTCCCGATCACCTGTGGGGCACATGAGCCATGGGCCCTCTTCTAGCTGCTCCCACAATCCAGGGACCAGCAGGGAGGTTTTCCGGGCCAGATGGTTTGGGAGTTCATCACAGAAAGAGTTTGCTGGTCCTTCAAAAGGGGTGATGGCAGGGACGAGTCACCTGTATCACCCGTGGAGATGGACCCAAGAGATGAGCCACCTCCTTGTCACCTGATCACCATCACAAGCCAGCTCCTTGTCACCTATGGAGATGGACCCCAGAGCAAGGCATCTCATCACTGCACTGCCATCACCTGTGCAAATGGACCTCAAAGATGAGCCAGCTCCTCGCCACCTCATCACCATCATGTGGCACTCATACACGTGGAACCCAAAGACACCTCTTCCTAACCACGTCACCAATGGAGATGAACTCCAGAGACCAGCCACCTCCTTGTCACCTCATGGCTATAACAGCGTGTCACCCATCGAGAAGGACAGGAGATGTGCCACTTCTTGTCACTGCAGTGTCACCACGAAGTGTTTCCCATGATGATGGACCCCAAAGACAAACCACCTCCCTGTTACATCATCACCATCACAATGTGCAGATGAATCCCAAGGAGAGGGGAAGGAAMCACTGCCACCGCTGCTGCCACCACCACAGACTTGCCAGGGCAGAGGGGACCCCACTGCCTCCCTCCCCACAGCCCTGTGGGGGTTGCTTGCTCCCAAGTCCAGTCCCAAACCTGGAGCAAACCCTCACCTTGTAAAGCTCCTCGTCAAACTGGCTGAGCTGGGCCACCTCCTGCATCACCTCCTTGCGCATGAAGAAGGGGGTGTACACTGGGGTGTACCCCCGGGCACGGAGGCTCTGCAAGGCGTACTGGATCAGTGCCTGCTCCAGGAACACCAGAGGGCCCTGGGAACAAGGGACACATTACCTGTAATGCATACACCCCGCTGGGCCACGCCTCTTTGCTCAGTGTACCCAGGATATGTGGAGCCCATTGAACTGCGTCACTCCAGACCATGGCAGGAACAGACCCCGATGCACCACTGAGGTCAGGCTCCATCCCACACCCCTGCCATGGAGGCACCCATCACCTATACAAGGGGAGAACCCAAGGCCCTTGTCCCTCCTCATTCTTCTCTGATCCCAATCATTCTGGGATCACAGCTCTTACCTTAAGAAAGTAGCCACGGCTGCCAGCCACCACAGCACCCTTTTCCCCCTCATAGCCATCGACCATCACCACCAGATCCACGTGGGAATACTTCTTTCTGCAGCTGCAGTCACCCCACACCCGCTCCACCTTGTTGTCCACATCCTGCAGGAACCCAGAGAAAGAGAAGCAGGAACCTGTCACCTCTTCAGTGCCCTGGAATGCCGTGACACCAGTCCCTGAACCACACTGAGCCCACTTTAGGAGCCCAAACTCCAATTTATTGTGCGGCCACTTGGCAGTGAGCCTGGACCAGCAGTGCTCCCCTGGCAAAATATTCCCGCGGRATGAATGGAGGCAGCAGAGAGAGACCCTGTCCCTCCCAAAGGGAGTGACTTTCCCATGGATTCCCCCAACAATGGTGTGCCTAACGTTGTCTGAGCTACTCTTTGTCTGATCCCGGTGGGAAATGCCAGCTTGTCATGCAGATTTCCCTCACCCGCCCACCCAGCTGGGCTTGGGGGAGTACCCCCCCCCCCCCCCCCCCCCCCCCCCGGCTTCCCACTGTGAGCTTCCCAGCTCCACTGACCTGGCCCCACCTCCCTCCCTGAGTCCTACCTCGTCGTTGCTAATGGGCACAGAGGGGTGCAGAAGGTTCCCGATCTCCCGCAGGCTCTCGAACCGCTCCGCCTCCAGCCGCAGGCGCTCAGAGTCACACTGCAGGATGGCCTCATCGATGAGCAGCCGAACTTTCTTGATCTGGGATACCTGAAGACACTGTGGAGAGACCTCCGGATGAGGTGGGCGGTGGAGATGACCACCAGAAAGGGGAGCCTGCTCACCCAGCATGGGGAATCCCGGACCCAGCACGGTGAATTCCAGACCTTCCATAGATTCTGGAGTGAGCCCCTGGGCTAGACACACTCAACAACAGACTGAGAGGACAAAGGGGTGACAAGCTGTGCTCTGGAARGCCTGAGCTGCTTGAATGGCAGCCAGCGCCACACTCGTTAACCAGGGTGAGCTCTGAACTGGGATGGAGGCAGGGCAGGGAGGGACATGCCAAGGACACAGAAGGACTGAAGCTGCTCAAATCCCCAGGGATGAGCCCTTGACTGCCACAGAGCAATGCTGGGGAGATGAAGGACACCGAGGAAGAGCCAGTTATTGCTGGTGTGGGACTGGGAGATAAAGGATTCTCCTAGATGGAGTGTCAGGCAGTCCCCCCTCATTTGGTGGGCACTTCAGGCCACCAATTTGGGCAATTCCAGGCAACACTCAGGACAAACTGTAGTCACAGTGGTGGAAGCTGGGTTCTCACTCACCCCCAGGACATCAGCCGTGAGTTCTTCCAGGTTCTGTGCATTCTCTGGTACCGATTCATCTGTCCCTACCGGCTCCTTTTTCTGCAGCAGGAGGAAAAGGGAACCCCGGGAGAGTTAAAGAATAAAATTCCAGAGAGAAAACATCCCTCAGTGACACAAAGCTGGAGGGCTAAGAGAAGGGGAGATGTCAGTGGTTGGTGACATCCCACCATGGGGTGACCCAGGGCCCTCGTGCCCCACCTTCATCTTGTCCCCGATGGTTTTGCTGCACAGGTTCTTCAGCTTGTTCAGGTTGTCAGCACGAAACCTGCCTGGAAAGGAAGGCAGGGGCTATCAGCCAGAGTGGGAGAGGAGCTGGGGTCCCCATCCTGCACAGAGAGATGACATGGAGGACCCACGGTAGCAGGAGTGGCTGTGGCAGCTCCAGGAATACCCACAGGCACCAGCCCTGGGGGTTTTGAGTCACTAGGACTAGGGATGCTATTGGAAAACACCTGGAGCGACATTGCACTGGGACCCTCATGCCAGGCTGGAAACCCCTTCCATGTGCTGGGATCCGCCCCATGCTGGGATGGGACCCCCTCCCACTCTAAGATGAGAACCCCACATTGGGATTCCCCATGCTGGGCTGGGTCCCAGTGCTTGGGTCCCCTTCATGCTGGGATGGGATCCCCTCATGGGGATGGGACCCCCACATTAGGATAAGACCTCCACGCTGGGGCCCTCATGAGGGGATGGGATCCACAACACCAAAATGGGATGCCCCACATTGGGATGAAAGTCCCATGCCAGGCTGGAACCCATGCACTGGAATGGGATGCCCACCCRATGCTAGGATCCCCCACTTTGGGCTGGGACCTCCCCCTCCATACTCCCCCAGCRTGGGAACGCTACACTGGGCTGGGACCCCTGTGCTGGACTGGGAACTCCCTGGCCAAGATGGGAATCCCTCCACCAGGATGGGACCCCCATAGTTGAATGGGATGCCCCACATCAGCATAGGACCCCCAAGCTGCACYAGGACCCCCCACAATGCTGGGCTAGGACCCTCATGCTGGGCTGTGACGCCTACACCAGGATGAGACCCCCCCCATCAGCACGGGACTCCCACACTGCACYAGGATGCCCATGTCAGGCTGGAACTCCCTCCTCTATGGGCTCAGAGCCCTCCCACGCTGGGACCCCCACATCAGGCTGGGAACCCTCCCGCCAGGATGAAACTCCCTCATGCCAAGATGGGGCTCCCACACTGCACTGGGACCCCACATTACATTGAGACTCCTCCCTCAGTAGGATGGGACTGCTAAGGGCTGAGCAGATCCCAGGATTTCAGGCCACGATGATGAGATTCAGCAGGCATTGGATGAGGCGAGAGGGGATGTGCCTCCTTTGTGACCCCAAATGTAGGAAGGGCAGAGCCCAGAACCCCAGGCAGCCTAAACTGGGGACACCCAACAGTGAGAATATACCATCAGGGGGAGGGATCAGTCCCAGGGGATGATCCAGAGCCAGGGAGCATGGAACAGGACACAGCACAGCATAGGCTCCACGGCACCGGTGCTGTGGGATTGCATCAGCCAGTGCATCCTGCCAGCCTGCGTCACCCTGTCACCTCCTATCACACCCYGTCATCCCCCAGCGCTCCCATCTCAGGGACACACTCCTTGGGGAGGGGGCTGGGAAGTGGGTTATCCCATGGGATGAAATGCTCTGGAATAAAATGAGGGCACAGCCAGAGCCAGGGATGCCCAGGCAAGATGCCAAAAGGACATCAAGGCAGGACGCATTAAAGGGGAGCCCCRAGCACTGCTTTCATCCCGCAGCAAGGGAATGCTGGGGTGCCCTGGGAATGGCGGTGTTTGGGGCTCTCCACCCACCCCTCCTGTCTCCCACTTCACGTCCGGCACCCACGGATGGAGCTGCATGCAGATCCTGCTGCCCATATCCCACCGGGAGCCACCGGGAGTTGGCTCATGCCCCCACGAGCCGCCCAGGTGTGGGTGTACCCAAATCTGGGGGCGGCACTGCCTGGGACCCCCCCTTCAACCAGTTGAATCTTGCAGCAGCGCGGCTGGTGCAGGGCGGGGAGCGGATCCCTGGGGATTGCAATGGGGTGGGATGCAAATGCGGGCTAAAGGGAACCTGGGACCTGCCCCCCAGCCTGGGAGGAGGGAAGGGGGCCCAGTGGAAGAACTTCTCCCACCTCAGTCCCTGGGACTGGGGGCGAGGGGGATCCGCCCAAGCCCCCGGTCTCTGCTGGGATCTACCCACAAGATCCAGTCCCAGGCGGCAATGATCCACCGAGGTAATCCCCGAGGGCTGGGGAGGATGGGAAAGACACCCCTTAAGTGACCCGGTCTTAGCGAGAAGGTTCGGGGACCAATGTGGGGGTCGGCTCCAGGTCCTCCGGGAGAAGAGAGAGCGGGAGAGCAGGACCCCTGGGAAATCCCCCATCCCCGAGGTGGGGCGAKGGGGGGTCCCCATCACCTGCGGACCGGTCACCAGGCTGAGGGGGTGGGGGGAGAGGCACCAGGAGGTGGGGATATGCCCGTGTGTGACAAGGGGGTGACATGCCCTCGGGGATCCCCCGGCCCTGAGGCCCCTCAGCCCTCCTCCCCGTCCCCTCCACGTACACCTCCGCCAGGCGCCGTCCGCCCGCACCAGCGCGTCCACCAGCGCGGGGTCCTTGAAGCGCTTGCGCTGCATGTCCCGCACCATAGCGGGGTCTCCGCCCTTGTCGGCGCGGAACAGGTCCAGGTCMAGCACCATGACTGGTGATGGCGGCGGCGGCACCGGGAACAGCGGGGGGACAGCGGCGCCGCGCGCGTGCGCGGGGTAGGCGCGGCCGAGACGTGCCCGGGGCGGTGCGGGCGGCGGAGCAGCTGCGCCCCCTGGTGGGGTGGAGGTGGCGCAGCAGCACGGGAGGACCGGGGTGTGGACGGGCGATATGGGAGTGATATGGGGGGTCTGGGAARGCTCGAACGGTCCCCAAGAGGGGTTCCAGCGGGATTGGGGGCCCGCTGGAGTATGAGAGGTTTTGGGGAGGATATAGGGGAGTATGGAGAAGTCCGACCATTCTTGAGCACCCCCAGAGGGGTCCCCGCGGATCTGCTCACGCACCCCGCACACCTCCAGTGTTCCTCAGAACACCCCAGACATACTGCTGGGCTCTGGGGACCTCCTACCCGAGGACACCCTGCATCCCCGTTGTTCACAGGGGTCCCAAGGTCTCCCACACCTCTCTACAGCACCCCATGGCACGACTGTGGCTGTCCATGTTACCACATGTCACCCCATGTCACCCCACTGTCCCATTCCTGGGGGTCCCGGCGGGGTCCTACTGTCTTCACCCGCGTGGGGGATCCTATCCCCCTTCTCCCATAAGGAGAGGTGCAGGTGGGAGTCAAAGTTCCACTGCACCCCTACCCCACCCCAGGCACCCACTCCCATTCGTGACATCCCGCGCACACCCCCATATACTCCCCCCATCCATTTTGGGTGCCCACATTCAGCTCCCCGCACCCCCTGCACATGCTCCCCGTCTCTGTGCCCACACACACGGAGCCCTTGTACAAACCCCACTCCTGTATTTGGCTTTTTTGGTTGCTCGAGATGGGGAGGACATGTGGGGAGCCACGGGTGGGGACACACGTACAAAAGCCGTAACGAAGCTCCGGTTCGAAGCGGGTCCCTAAGGCCACGTTGGGGGGGGTGGGGAGGGGGGCCGTGGTTACCCCCCCCTTCCCTTCAGAGCTGCCCAGGGGCGGGGCATCTTAGGGTGCCCCCTGCCCCGTCACAGCTCCCAGGAGGGGTGGGGGATGCAAGGGTGTCCCCCGTCCTCTCACAGCTCCCGAACGGTGCTACTGGATGAGGTCTTGAGTGGAACCGAGTCGAATCCATCCGGCAACCGCTGTGGGGTGGGGAAACTGAGGCCCGAAGCCCTCCTGTGGGGGGGAAACTGAGGCACAGAGCCCCCCGGGTGGGGAAACTGAGGCACAGAGCCCCCGAGAGTGGGGAAACTGAGGCACAGCAGATCGTCAAGTCGCCCCCGCCCCCCCCCTTACCTTGTCCGTCAGGGCTTTCAGTTTTCCAAAAAGTGACATTTCGGTGGCAAAGTGCAACTCGTCCTCCACGTCCTCCCCCTCCATGATGGCACAGCTGTCGGGCGACGTCGCCTCACTCTCCCGAGCCGCCGCGTCCATCACTAGTTTGGAATATTTGTATTCCAACCTGTGAATGCAGGCAGTGCCATCACACCCTGTGACAGTGCCAACCCCCGTGTCCCCAAGTCCCACCGCCAATTGCTCACTTTTGAGTCTTTTTCCAGAAATAAGCAGCGAGCGTGGCCAGCAGGACGGCCACGCACGTCCCAGTGGAAATTCCCACTTTTAGCCAAAAATCCACGCTCCGGCAAGCTTGGATCAGCTGCGGCGGCAACGCGTCCCCGCCGTGGCACAGCCTGGGCTCCCGCCACACGTAGGTCGTTTTCTGGGGTTGGTGAAAGGAGGTTCAGGAGCCGCGGGAGCCGCAGCCCAGCCCAGGGTACGGGGCGGTACCTGGACGCCGCCGATACAGGCGCTGACGATAGGACGGTGGTGGGAGCTGGAGCAACGGGGACATCCCTCGGCCGTCACCCACAGGAAATGGAAGGTGCAGCCGTCGCAGGTGCCCTCGGGGCATTTGCTGGGGAGGGACAAAAAGGGGGGGCTCAGGTGGCGGTAACATCCCAAACTGGGGAGTACAGCCAAAATGACACCCCAGGGTGGGGACACTGTGACAGTGGCATCYCCAAAGCAAAGCACCACAAGGAAGCGCCCACCCATGATGGCAGGAGACCCCGGGGGTCCCCAAACCTCCCTCGGGGTCTCCTGTGTTCCACTGCAAATCTGAGTACACACAGGATGCCAGTGACAGCCAGGGTGACACCTCAGGGTGAGGGACACTGTGGCAGTGGCATCCTCAAAGTGAAGCACCTCAGGGACACGCCCACCCGTGACTGCAGGAGATGCCTGGGTCACCCTGGAAGTCCCCATAGTGCTCTTCAGGGTTCCCAGTGTCCTTTCCCCACCTGGGGACAGCCAGGGTGCCGGTGCCAAGGCGCAGGGGATCACAGCGCAGGCGGATGGTGGTGGCCCGGCCTCCGCTGCAGGGCTGTGTCACATCGTTGGACCTGCAAGGGGACATGAGGGATGAGAGGGACAGTGTGGGCACTGTGTGGGTGTCACGCCCCTGTCACCTGTCTGCACCTGAAGAAGAAGATGATGTCGGGCAGGTCAGGGTGGCCAGGGGGGAAGAGCTCTGGGGGAGACACGATGCCATCCAGCACAGAGCTGGTGGTGACACCTGTGGGGAAAGAGAGGAGCAGCTCCAGGCCCACTGGGGTGTGTCCCAATCCCAGTGTCCCAGTGTCACCAGGGTATCCTAGTCCCACTGGGATGCATCCCAGTCCCAGTGTCCCAGTGCTACCAGAGTGTCCTAGTCCTACTAGGGTGTCCCAGTGCCACCAGGCTATCCCAATCCCAACAGGGTGTCCCACTGTCAGTGTCCCAGTCTCACCAGAGAGTCCTGGTCCCATCAGGGTATCTCCAGTCACACCGTGGTGTTCCAGTCCCACTAGGGTGTCCCAGTACCACCAGCATGTCCCATTCCCTCTGCAGTGTATCCCAATCCACTGAGGTATACCAGTGACAATGTCCCAAACCCAAACAAGGTGTCCCTGTAGAGTCCCAGTCCCACCAGGGTGTACTTCAGTCCCATTGGGGTGTCTCAGTGCCACCAGGGTAACCCGGTGCTGCTGAAATGCCTTAGTGCTGGTGTCCCAGCCCCAGCAGAGTGTCCAGTCCCACTGAAGAGCCCTGGTTCCACCAGGGTATCCCACTCCCAGTGACACCGGGGTGTCCCGGTCCCCGTCCCACTCCATGTGTCTGAGTCCCACTGGGGCATCCCACTGCCACTGGGATAGGCTACTCCCTGTCCCACCCATGTGTCCCAGTGCCACGAGGATGCCCTGATCCCTGTCCCATCAGGAAGTCCCAGTCTCAACAAGGTGTACCACTGTCAGTGCCACCAGGGTGTCCCAGTCCCGCCAGGGTGTCCCAGTGCTGCAGTCCCACTGCCTGTTTCACAGGCAGTGTCTCAGTGACCCTGGGGTCTCCCAGTGCCCTGGGGTGCTCTCTCCCTCACCCAGCAGGCGGTCGCCCAGGCTGACGGGCTGAGAAGACACAGCTGCATGGGCACCGGTGACATCAGGGGGCACCAGAATGGCCTGGCACACATAAGAGGTGACCACACGGGTAGGGCCTCCCCGACCTGCTGTCACGTTGTCAGCACACGAGGCCATCTTCCTGCCCTGTGGGGACACACATGACACATGTGTTTGGTGTGGGAATGTGTGTGCAAGGGACAGGCATCTGTGTGCGCAGGGCCGCAGGTGTGCTTGCACAAGTGTCCACGTGTCTGGATGACTGTTCACGTGTGTCTGCACAACTGTGCAGATGTGTGACTGTGCACACGTGACTGCACAAGTGCATGTGTGCGTGTGCAGCTACGACCACATGTACACCTGTGTTTGCACACCTGTGTGTGTGAACATGTGTTTAGACACATCCTTGTGTTTACATGACTATGAACACATATGCACGTGTGCCCTCATCTGCCCACCTGTGTGCCCATCCCATCCGTGTGCCCAGGTGTGTGTCCGTGTTAGCCCATCCACATGCCCATGTGTGCATGTGTATTCCCATGCCCACCCTCCCGAGTGCCCATCCAGGTGCCCACATTTGTACCTGTGTACCTGTGCCTACTCACCCACATGCCCACCCATGGGCCCACATTTGCACTCGTGTGCCCATGTGTGCCCATGCACCCCCATGTATACCCATGTTTGCACTTATGTACCTGTGACCGACCACCCATGTGCCCAGGTGTGTTCAGGTGTGTGCATCCATGTTCCTGTGCTCTCCTGCCTGTGCGTGCCTATGCATGCTCACCTGCATGTCCGTGCCTGTGTTTGTACCTGTGTGTCCGTGCCCACCCACCTGCCTGCCTAGGTGTGTCCCCATGTCTGCATGTATGTTTCCATGTTCTCCTGTCCATGTGTGCCCACCTGTGTACCTGTGCCCACTCTCCGGAGTGCCCACCCACATGCCCATGTTTGCACTCATGTGCCTGTGCCCACCCCCCCCACAGGCCCCGGTGTGTTCCCAGTGTGAACACGTGTTTGCCCCCCAGGTCTCACCTGGTGCCCGCAGGGGCTCAGGCGAAAGCGGTGGCTGTAGCGCAGCCCCTTGGGGGTGAAGCTGGGCCCAGTGCCCACCCCAGCACCCAGGCCCAGTGCCGGGAACTCAAAGTGGAGTGTCTCACCTGGCAGTACCAGTGCCAGGCTGCAGTTGTTGTAGCATAGCGACCGCAGCTGGGAACAGGGAGAGGGACGGGGGCTCAGGGATGGTGGTGGCAACCACTGGGGACACTCTTGTAGGGAATGTGGAGAGCTGGCCACCCCTCAGAGATGGCAGGGGCATGGTGGCACCCACCAGGATCACTCACTGCCACCCACCAGGATCACTCACTGCCACCCACCAGGATCACTCACAGAGTCAGATACTGCCACCCACCCTGTCACCCATCTGAGATGGCAGGGAGGGGCTGGTGTTAACTCACTGGGGACAGCTGGGGGACTGGCATCACCCACCCAGGATTAGACACTGTAACTCACCTTGTCACCCACCCAGGATTAGACACAGGGCTGGTGTCACCTCCCTGAAGATGGCCAAGGGCTGGCATCACCCACCCAGGGTCAGACACTGTCACCCACACTGCCACCCATCCTGTCACTCACCCAAAATGGCTATGAGGGGCTAGTGCCACCGCCCTGGGAATATAGCGTCATGCACCTAGCATAACTGGGGGGGTTGGTGTCACCCACCCATGATGGTGTCACCCTCCTGGTGCTGGCCAGTGCCATCATCTGGGACATCTTGGGTGTGGGAGAGGCTGGTATCATTCCTCCGGGGCCCATTGGCGTCTCCCATGGGGGCATTTCGGGACACTTAGACCCCCTGCTACCCCCAGTCACCTGGTTGCTGTGTGTGCCAGGGCCACAGGGATGGCAGGTGGGTGTCCCATCAGAGGGGTGATCCCGCAGGTAGGTGCCAGGTGGGCAGGGTTGGCAGGTGCCCGAGCCAGGATCCACAGCACTGCCAGGGGGACACGGGGCACAGGACCCAGCAGGCTGGGGAGCACAACGGCGGCAGAAGGAGGCCACCCCCCCCTGCACATTGGTGACGTTGACACTGTACAGCTTGGCCACATCACTGGTGAACCGCCGGCCCTGGCACCGAGAGCACTGTCACCATCAGCCCCTCAACCCCCCACCGGGCCCCCCAAAGTGGGGACCCTCCAGCCTCCCCCAAAGTGGGGTCCCCCTGCCCTCACCGCCTCATGGTAGGGGGTACGCTGGAAGGCCCAGGTGAAGCTCATGGTGGCGTTCTTCTCTACCACRTAGGTGTAGGATTGTTTCCCCGTGGAACCCGTCCACGTCTCCACTGGAGTGTTGGTGCGGGAGTTGACACCCTGCGGGGACAGGGGATGGTGCCACCCCCCAAATTCACTGTGTCCCCCCAAACTGCTGTGTTCCCCCACTCACCACCATAAAGTAGAGCTCACAGCCAACACTGCAGAGTGTCTCGAAGACGAAGGTGATCCTGGCCACCTCCCTACTTTCCGTGTCGTCCAGCACTGGGCTCGGAGGGCTGGGGACAGTGTGGGGACACTGTTAGCTCTGCCCCCTGTGTCCCCTCCTCTCCTTGGGGACACCCTGGTAGTGGTCCCCACCTCACCTGAAGCCAGGGACCACCAGCGTCAGGATCATGAAGTCACTGTCGGAGGCTCCAGCTGCTGTGTAAATGTAATCCCCTGCCACCTCCCAGCCTGCAGGGACACAGTTACACTCAGAGGGGTCCTTGGCAATCCCCTGGGAGGGGACAAGGAAGGGACAGCCCTCTGCACTACCTGCGATGCCCTTGTACTCGAAGTTGATGCCGCTGAGCACGGTGGTCTCCATGTTGGGGGGCAGCACGTTCCACCACTTGTACTCCAAGCCCAGTGCTGGCTCAGTGCCCGCCGGACAGCTGAGGCAGGCTGAGGACAGGAGGTGACAGCCCTGCACTGGGGTGGCACCCACCTCCCCCTCTGTCAGCCTGGGGTGCCCTGCTCACCCCTTGAGGCCAGTAATGGGGACAAGAAGGGACAGCCCTGCACTAGGGTGGTACTGCCTTCCCCTCCCTGAAGCTTGGGGTGCGCTGGTAACCACCCCTTGGGGAAAATGATGGAGACAGGAGAGGACAGCTCTGTACTGAGGTGGGACCCACCTTTCCTTGGCAGCTCCGGGGAGCCCAGTTACTCCTTGGGGACAATGATGGGGATGTCCTCACTGGGGCCATGAGGACAGGACAACCCTGCCCTGGACTGGTGCCCTGGCACCCACTTTCCCCTCCATCACTTTGGGGTGACCTAGCCACCCCTTGGAGACACTGATGAGGACAGGATGGGACAACCCTGCACTGGAATGACATCCACCTCCCCGTGTTGGCTTCAGGGACCCCAGTTACTCCTTGGGGACAATGATGGAGAAGGCCATATTGGAGCCATAGGGACAGGAGGGGACAACCTTGCACCAGAGTGGCACCCACCTTTCCCCGGCAGTGAAGGGTGCCCCAGGCACGCTTTGAAGACAATGACAAGGCAGCCTTACCAGAGCCATTGGAGTAGGACCCATAGGGACAGGGCTGGCAGGCGCTGCCGTTGCCTTTGGCGAAGCCAGGGTTGCAGGGGGGGCACCGGGTCTTGAMCCCCGAGGGTGGCAGCTGGGCTGCGTGCGGCAGCTCCTCGCTGCAGATCTTGGGCTCTGCCCACTTGTACATCAGCTGGGTCTGCCGTGGGAGCGGGTGAGCCGGGGGGGACACTGGGGGACAGGGGGCCCACCCTGGAGTGCCCCCGCATTACCTCCCCGCCGGCGTCACAGGTCGTGTGAGTGTAGAAGAAATCCTTGTCCGTGCAGGGGGGGCGTGGCTTGCAGGACCCTGAGCCGGGCTCTGCCCAGAGGGGACACAGCGGGTGAGACAGCACGGCCCGGGGACTGCAGCACCGTTCCCACCACGCGGAGTGTCCTTGTCTCCCCTCCTAACCAAGGGATGACTGGCGCTCCCTAGTCCCACATCACCTCTCCCTCCCCCAGGGCCACCCCTGCAGGGCAGAGGGGACAAGGGGAACCCCAAGGCTCCTGGGTAGGGACCTCCCAGTCTCCTCTCACCAGAGTAGGCATCAGGGTCACAAGGGGACCCCAAAGCTGTCCCCACCAAATGGGGTGTCCCTGTCCCCACTCCCAGTCAAGGGATGGCAGGTCATCCCTGTCTCCTGCACCACCTTCCCCGGGGGCATCCCCACAGTGGGGGGACAGGGAGGTCCCTAAGGATAGCAGCTCTATGTGAGGGACCCTTGGGTGTCTCCTCTCATGGTGGAAGTGTCAGATTTGTGAGGGGACCCCAACATTGTCCCCAGCTTGTGGGGTGTCCATGTCCTCCCACTTTCATGGGAAAACAGGTCGCCTCTCCCTCCCCCAGGGCCACCCCTGCAGCGCAGACTGAAGGGACAAAGGGACCCCTAAGGGTGTCAGCTCTGGGTGAGGGACCCCTGGGTGTCCTCTCTCACCAGCATAGGTGTCAGGTTTGTGAGAGGTCCCAACACTGTCCCCACCAGGGGATGTCAGGTCATCCCTGCTCCCCTCATTACCCCTCCCTTTCCCAGGGGCATATACTAGAGGAACAGCTCTGGGAGAGGGACCCCCAGGTGTCCCCTCTCACCGGCATAAGTGTCGGGGTCGCAGGGCTGGCACGCAGTRGCCCCTTTGCCGGAGAAGGTATCAGCGGGACAGGGCTGGCAGGTGGCCGAGCCGGCGGCGGGGGCGAAGGTGCCGGGCTTGCAGGGGAAGCACTCGGAGGTGAAGGCCACCCCTGGGAGCAGGAAGGGGCTCAGGCGGTGGGGGGGGGGGGGGGGGCGCGACCCCCGAGACCTCCCTCCCTGCCCCCACCCACCTGTGATGCCGATGTTCCTCACCAGCACCGGTTTAGGCACCTTGGACCAGACGGAGAAGGCGGTGGTACGCCAGTACAGCACGTTGTTCCCACGGCTCAGTTCCACCTGGGAGAGGGATCCCACTGTCCTGGGTAATCCTACTACCAGGGATGGGGTTGGCACCATGGGTGGGGGGGTTCCTCTGCCGGGGAGGGGGCTGGCACCAGTGGAAGGGGGTGTGGCATCCCCGTCCATCACCACCCACCGTCCCCTCTTCCCCCGCAGCCTCCTGGAGAATCTTCTTCCCAGAGGAGGGACAGRAGACCCCGGGGCAGCACCGAGGGACCTCCCTGCTGTGTCACCTCCCATCCGACACTCACGCTGTGGAATTCCCAGCCCTTCTCCGTCGTCCGCATCCAGCGGGACTCCTCCACTGTGGGCTGGCACTGGTCGTTCTGCACCTGTAGGGACAGTGTTGGGGACCCTATGTTCACAGGGACCCTGCATGTCACCAGGGACTCCCCCCATGCTCCTAGAGAGCCCCCTCCCATATCCCTATGGACCCCTCCTCATGTCTTCATGAACCACCTCCATGAGGGGCTCCCCTCATSTCTCCAGGGTCCACTCTCATGTGCCCAGGGATCTCTCCATATCTGCAAGGACCCCCACCATGTCCCCAGGGACCCTTCCCATATACTCAGGATCCCCTTCCCCCTGTCCCCAGAGAACCCTGTCATGTCACTAGAGATCCCCTCAGGGATTCCTCCCATCTTCCCAGGGACCCCTGCCATGTCCCCATGGGACATCCCCATGACACATCATGTGCTCAGGGACTCCTCCCATGTCCCATGGGACAAACATCATATCTTCAGCTACCCCTATGGAGTCACCAGGGACCCTCTCAGGTCACAAGGGACCTCTCCCCTGTCCTCATGGATCCCTCCATGTCCCAAGACCCCACCTATGCCTCCAAGGACCATCCCATGTCCCCAGGGATCCCCACCCTCCACCCCTGTCCCCTGTCACCCACAAAGAACTCGAAGACGATGCTGCTGTCAGGGTAGATGTACTCGAAGGTGACAGTCCCCGACTGCTTGAGGCTCACAGCATACATGAGGGTGGCCGTGCACTCATCCGTGTTGGAGGCCACGTAGTCCCCCAGTGGCACCCACGTTGACCTGGGGCAAGTGACATAGCCTGGGGACCCTATCACCGCTCCCAACCCCATGGCAGGCAGGGCACGGATGGTGGGGATGGCTGGGAGGGTCCCCAGGAAGCAGTGGGGATATGTGGGGCATGAGGACAGCTTGGGGACATGGCAGGGTGTGGTGGCTGGACACGTACCCCTGAGGAGCCTGGTGAGAGCCATGTGGCCTGCAAGGCGAGGTAGGTGGGGTCCCCCCATTCTGGGAATGTGGCTGGATGAGGAATGTGTTGCTGGGAGTAGGGAATGGCTGAGAGGGGCATCAATGGGGCAGTGAGGTGGTGCCAGTAAAACTTAGTGTTTGGTGGTTGTTGGTACTCTCAGGAGGGTTCAGAGGCCACCACTGTAACTGGGAGAGTTTGCTGGTTGTTGGTACAACCAGGGGGGTTTGGTGGCTGTTGGTACAACTGGGAGGATTCAGAGGCTGCTGGTACAACTGAGAGGTTCAGAGTCTGTGGTTAAAACAGGAGGGTTTAGATGATGCTGTTAAAACCAGATGGTGGCAAGTTCAGTGGCTGTGGAACAACTGGGAGGGCTTGGCAGCTGCTGGTACAACTGAGAGGGCTTGATGGCTGTGGTACGACTGGGAACGTTTGGAGGCTGCTGGTACAAACAGCTGGTAGGACGTTTAATAGCTGTCGAGCAACTGGGAGGGTCTGGTGGCTGCCAGGACAACCAAAAGAGCACAGACGTTGCCAGTAAGGATCAAAGGGCTGTGTTGGTAAACAGAAGGAACTTGTTGGTGGCACAGGGGTGTGGAGACCCCCATGAGTGCTGTGGGGACCCCGATAGGCGCTGTGAGGACCTCCATGGGTGCTCTGCCTCTGAGGAATATTGATGTGGGGATCCCATGGGGTTAGAGTCCTGCCACTGCTATGGGGCTGATGCTGCTGGGTGTTCCCTTGCTGTGACCAGGGTGCCCTCACAGAGCCCTGCTGGTCACCTCCCAGGGCAAGGTAATAGAAGGGGACAGGGTATCAAGGCAACAGGATGCTTTGGATGCACATGGGTGTCAAAGCACCCATCCTGCTCACTGTGCCCCACGCCCAGTCCTGAAGTGCCAGGTCCCCCATGTGCCAGCATCACAGCCAGTGACACAGTGACTCACGCTGTGCAGTTCTCTGCTGCATCGCCAAAGCCATCCTCCACCTCCAGGTTGGTGGCCATGTTGGCAAAGCCATGGGGCACCTCATCCCACTCATCGAAGCGGACACCAGTGCCCAGAGAGTAGGTGCCTGCGGCGCAGGGCCGGCATGTCTGTGCCTGCATCTCCAGGAACTCACCCGCCTTGCAGGAGAATGCTGCCGATGGAGATGGGGGCACAGGGGGGTGGAGGGTCACCCCCTGATCCCCCTGATGCTGCTACAGCCTCGTCACCCTCAGCTCTGCTTTTCCAAGTGCTTCCAGCTGGTCGAGGTGCTGGGATACCCCATTCTGACCATTCCACAAAGGGAACCCCCAACCATGAGTTTTCGCACCTGATACCCAGCTCTGCCCAATACAGGGAGAATGTGACCCTCTGCCAGGGAGCCAGGGCAACCCCAAGATTTGAAAGGAGGAGGGGTGTTTGGGATTCCCATTCTGCTCATCCCATACTGGTACGTGTGTGGGGAGGGGGGATTTCCACCCAAGTATGTGTGGTGGGATTCCTATGGCTCTCATTCCATTTGGTGACTGTGTGTGATTCCCATCCCATCCTAATGCCTGTGTGTGTGTGATTCCCATCCTCCTCATCCCATCCCTCTCATCCCATCCCAGTGCCTGTGTACATGATCCCATGCTATCCTTGTCCAGCCCTCTCATCCCATCCCAGGGACTCTGTATGTGTATGATTCCTATTCCATCCCAGTGTTTGTAATGCTGATGCCATCCTATCCCAGGGGGATTCCCATCCTGCTGATCCCATCCCATCCCTCCTGTTGCTGCTGTGGGAACCACTGTGCTGCACTGGAGCTGACAATGGCCATGCTCGTCTCCCAGCTCTCTCCCTCCCCTTACCCTCATTTCCACCTCTGCCATTCCCACCCCCCAAACCTGATCCCATCCCATTCCTGGTGGGAATCTCACAGCACTCGGTGCCCCTGATGGGGTCAGGCAGGCCAGTGCAGAGTCCAGGCGTGTGTGGCACAGCCACCCTCCATCGTGAGCCTGAGCTGTCACATGCTGTGTACTCGTAGTGGTACTCGGACTGCAGGAGACAGAGAGGGAGCACAGGCAGAAGCTGCACCCTCAGACCCCCTGGTCTTCCCCCATACCCTGTGCCCCCCCTCCCCTGGGCCCAACTGTGACTTGAAGGGATGGTTTGGTTAAGGTGTAGCAATGTCCCACCATGCCCAGCTCTCAGTGAGGGGGAGTTGGGAGGGTGCTCAGGGTGGGGGGATACTGGGTTCAGTGTGGGGGGATGCTGAGAAATGGAGGTGATCTGTGTGGGAGATGGTTTGGATTGAGGAAGATGCTGAGAGTGAGGGGGTATTGTGGCTGGGGAAGGCTCAATATGGGGAGATGCTGGTAAATGACAGTGCTCTGGGTTGGGGGTGCTGGGGCAGGGGTGCCCAGGGTGGGGGAATGCTGGGGGTGAGGAGTTGTCTGGCTGGGGGGCCGCTGCAGGCAGCATTTCAGGTAGCATGACCCACCCCCTCAGGACATGCTCCCTCAGAGAATGCTGTGGGGTTGCCCACAGCCCATGGAATGAGATAGCCTCAGAGCAGCGACAACCCTGCATCCCCTCCCCAGGGTGGGAATGAACCCCCACGCCCCCGCCAAGTTCCTGGGAGCGCATGGTGCTGTCATGCCCTTCCACGTGCCTCGGCATGGTCTGGGTAAGGTGACACACTTTGCTCATCAAACAGCGGCGGCACAACCCAGATAGGGCGTGGGAGCACCCTGAGGATGGAGAGCAGGGGAGACCAGGGGGAACCAGGAAGCGCTCGGGACAGCAGGGGCACCGTGACCCTCCCATCCCAGCAAGATGGGACTGACTCAAGGCTGGTGAGGTGATGCCAGGGACAGACAGCGTGGGCACGGTAAAGGCCATGTCTGGTAGTGGTGCTGGGGTTTGGGGTACAGGTGGGAGCTTTGTACCCACCCCCCCAGCAGCTCTGAGGTGTCAGAGCTGGCGCTGTGGCTTTGTGCTCCCAGTGGCTGCTGGAGCATGGCAGGTTGATGGGAAAACAACCACTTTGATGTTCTCGTCAGCTGGAGATGTGGAGATGGGGGGAAAGATGGGGATGAGAAGGGAGGGGGGGTGGAGGGGAAAGGGGGATTGGAGAGTTGGAAGGAAAAGGGGGGACAGAGATGCGCCTGCAGCACCCCCTGCCCATGTACAGGCAGCACTAAACCCCCCTGGCCCTCGGATGGGAATGCAGAGGAAGGTCCCCATTACCCTGGGGGTACCCAGAGGGTCACCCGAACTTTCAGCAGCCCCAAACTACCACATTGCTCTCGGTCCTGACGAATTCCTTTGGGGAGAGGGTATTTTTTTCTCTTTTCCTGAACTTTCCCAGGTTTTTATTAAATCTCAGTAAACTGACCTAATTTAGCCCCAGGGTGGTTCTGTGGGTGGAGCGGGGCACCCCAAACTGCCACTGTCACCCTCCTATGGACAGGGGAGAGAGGATTGTCCCTAGTGAAGGACAGGGGACACTCCCTCTGGGGACCAATCCCTCCTGGGGCAGGTGCCAGCCTCAGTCTATTGTTTCCAGCTCCGGATCATAGAACACAGACAAAAAAACTGGATCACGGCAAAAAAAAATTCCTGGCCCAGATTAAAAGCAGCCGCAGGTCTAAAGAGGGGGGAGGAATATTGGGGGGGGGGGGAGATGAGGGAGGGCATTTGGGGGTTCACCTGCTGTCCCCAAGGCGGACAGATCCTGGTGACAGACATCCTCCCACCCMCTCCCCCCCAGATTTTCTTCAGGGGACACTTTGGCCACCGCATCACCGCATGCTGGGCTAGGAATGGCACGTGGCCATTCGGAATGTCCCCCACCCTCGTTGTCACCACCCCAGCAGCATTCAGGGAGGGTTTGGGGAGACCCCCAATGTGTCTGAGGGGTAGGGAGTTGGGGACAATGATGGGGTGATGCCAGTTGGGGTCCCCAAGGAGACTCTCGGGGACTGGCTGAGCCCCTGGGTGCAAAGCCTGTTCCCCGGGCCCCCAGAGGTCGGCCAGTCCCTCCCCGCTACTGGGGACACCCCACCCCGGGATCCGCGGCCCCCACTTGYCCCTTCCTTGTCCCCCCTCCTTCGAATCCCCATCCCACAGGGACCGGCCTTCCCGTGCTCCGGGAATCCGTTTTATCTCCGGACTGTGTGTGGGGAATTTGGAAGGGGAGGATGGGTTACCGGTTGCCCCCTCCCGCCATTCCTGCTGCCGGTACCTCCTTGCAGACGTGTAGTTGCTCCTCGGCGCGTCCTGGTGACACAGTGACAGCCAGACACAGCGCCAGCGGCATCCACCGGGCTCCGGTACCGGCCATGGCGGCGGCAACGGCGGCGGCAACGGCGGCGGCTCGGCCCGTGCGGGCACCGGCGCCGCGGCCCCGCCCCCGCTAACGGCCCGGCCCCCGCGCACCTGCCGCCACCTGCCCCCATCCCCGGGAAAGGGAACGACACCCAGCATCGCTCCCGGGAACGGGCACCCGGAGAGGAACCTCCGGGAACGGCACGAGGCATCGCCCCAGGGAACGGGCACTGGATCGCGAATAGACCCCCCGGGAATGGCATCCAGCATCGCCTCCGGGAACGTTTGCCATGAGAACGGCGCCGGGAATCGTCATCGGGAATGTTGTTCACGGGAATGGCACCGCGCATCGGTATCGGGAATAGAACTCCCGGGAACGGCACCGGCAAGGTTATGTCCGGGAATGGAACCGGGAACAAGACCCCGAGAACGGCACCAGAAGCGTCGTCCATGAGAACGGCATCGGGAGCCCCATCATCCCTGGGAATCTATCCCCGGAAACGGGACTGGGAATCCCCGGAACGTATCCCCAGGAACGGCATCGGGAATGTACCCCTGGGAACGGAATCGGGTTTCTCCAGGAACGGCACCGGGACCGTCACGGGACATCACGTCCCTGCCTCTCCGTCCCCGGCAACAGCCCCTCCTTCCGCCCCGCGGGGCTGGGACACGGCCGGGAGGGTTATGAGCCCTCCACACTCCGGAGCCACGCCCATCCCACGGGATCTGTGTCCAGCCGTGTGCCCCCCCCCCCCCCCCCCCCCGGCCATGTTCCCACGGAGCCGGGCCAGTTCCAGTGCACTGGGAACAGGACAGGGGCTGTGTTCTGGACATCAGAGACATAAGGGTCATAGAAGGTACAAGGATACAGGGACACAGGGAGATGGGGGACACAGAGGGACAACGGGAATACAAGGAATATGGGAACATGGGGGACACAGAAGGACATAGGGGACAGAGGTGATATCGGAACATGAGGGTATGAGGGTCACAGAGGGACACTGGGCATACAGCTGATATGGGAACACAGGGAGATGGAGAACACATGGGGATATGAAGGATACAGGCGATATGGGAACATGAAGAACATGGAAGACACAGCTGATATGGGGACATGGGCAATATAGAGACATGGGCTATATAGTCACAAGCGGACACAGGGGAACACAGAAGGACATGAGGGACACAAGGAGACAGGGAACATGGACACATAGGGGACAGAGTTGCTATGGCGACACAGATGTCCCAACTCTGGTGGCACAGGGACACCCTGTGGGTTGGGGGACACTGACAACACTTGTCCATCTGTGGTGGCACAGGGATATCAGCAGGTACCACGGGCACAGGGGACACAGGCACAACAAGGGGACATGCCTGTCCCCATGGCAGGATGTGGACAACCCCACGTTCTACTGTGCCACAGCTGGAGACAGTGGCCTGGGCTGGCCATACCCCATGGCATCTCCAGTGTCACCTTGGCAGATGGAGCCCACCAGGCACCATTGAGCTGGTAACCCCACCCCTCGGAGTATACCCATAGCAGGGCCACCAACAGCAGCCACTGCTCCTCCCAGTAGTGCCAGCATCAGTGTTGTCCCCTCATCACCACCATGGCCTTGCCACCACTACAGTTGTTCTTTTGTGCCCATCCTCTTGTCACCATTGTGCTACCCCTCGGCCACCACCCTACTGTCCCCGTGTCACCATGGCCATTCTCTTGCTACCACCACAGTTGTCCTCCTGTTATCACCATGACCATCCCCTCATTACCAGCACAACTGTCCTTGTTTCCACGGGGGCTGACCACTCGTTAGCACTAAGGCTATCCCCCAGTCACCACGATTACCCTCTTGTGGCCATCCTCTTGTCACCACCATTGCTGCCCCCAACATCGCACACACACAATAAAACACAGAGGCCACACTCGTGTCACATTCCACGTGTTGCAAGGAACTCACAGGTCTTGTGAGAAACCCCAGTGCCCCGCGGGGCTAGCAATGCCCATGCCCAGCTCACACGTGGCATGGCACCAACATCGCCCTGCGCAGAGCCTTTCTGCCCCCTACGACTGCAGGACGCGGTTAACGACTGCCTGCGTGGCACAGCCCGCTGCAAAGCTCGCACGGAGCCTGGCCCACTTCCCGCCTCCCCACGTCGCCCGGTGCAACCCAGGCCGGGACGAAGCCTGGGCGTTTCGTCTCCCGTTGCTGTCGGGGCCGGGCCGGTACCGACCCCGGGCTGCGTACATGGGCTCGGGTCAGAATCGCAGGGCGCTCAGCGGCCGCGGCCTCGCCTATCTGATCGACTCATCCCGCCCGGCCCAGCCGCACAGTGCCCGGGGGCTTCGCGGCGCCTTCTTCTCACCTCGGCCCGGCGGGGCCCGGCCGATCGAATAAGATCAACGTGTAGGGGGAGGGTGCTGGCGCCTTACACATACACACCCCTGACACACTAGCATGGGCCTTGCATACTCATACACTCACACTCACACACACACACGAAAGCGCACAGACACACATGCACACACACGAACACGCCACCGTCACTCCCCACACGCACTTCCGGTCCCACTCCTTATATACCGTGGCCGCGCAGGGGATGACGGAAAGGCTGAGCGGCGCTCCCGTGCGCCCTCTGCAGCGCGGAGGACCGCCCTGCATCACGTCCCCCGAGCTCGCACACGGCACAGGAATGGGGGGCTGGGCACACTCACCTGGGGGAGGGCACAGCCCCCCCGTGCCCCTCACTGAGGGGTGGCAGCACTACCGGCCCCAGAGGGCTGGAGGAACCGGGCCAGGAAGCCCCATACAGCAATTCCCCACCCCACAGCCCACCCCGGACAGGGTGCCCACTGGGGAGCCCACACTTAATTTGCACAAATCCCCCCCCCAGCCCAGGACCCCATAACCATGGGAACCCTCCACCCCATAGAAGCCAAACCCCAAGGACGTTCTCACATGCACACCATGGAACCCCTACCACACCACAAGACTCCCACCCCTCCCGCCCCACAGAATGCCCCCTTTCCCACAGGAACCCCCATCCCATAGCAAACAGCCCCACAGCACTCCGCTGCCCAATGGGACCCCCAGATAGGACATCAACCCCACAGGACCCACCCAAAACCCCACAGGAGGCACACCCACCCCACAGGATCCTCAGGCCAGTGCTGCCACAGGGGAACCCCCACTTTATTTCCATGTGGTGGTCCAGTATTTACAACCCAGGGGGTGTCACAACCCCTCACTGCAGGGGGATTCCCTTCCAAGGGTCCCCACGCTCCAGGAGTGTGGGAAGATCCCACTGATGAGGGGGGACCCTGCCCAGTCTCCACAGCCTGCCATGATCCCACCAGGACCCTGCTCAGCGTGAAGAGAAGGGGCTCATGGGGCCCAACTGGGTCCCCCAGCCGCGGGTTCACAGGAAATCCTTTTCCAACAGTCTAAAGGTGCCCTGGTGGCCCCAACAGTTGCCTTCGGTGGTGTCAGGGAGGGTAATGGGACATGACAGTGCCCGGGTTGTCACAAGCAAGATCCAGGCTGCTGCCAGGGACAGGACTGGGGGAAGGTGTTCAGGGTCAGTACCAGGGTCTCCAGCACTGGGGTCTCTGGTTGGTACTGGGACACAGGGATCAGTACCATACTAGGGTCTCTAGAATCAGCTGCAGGATCTCTAGTCAGTCCCAGGGTTTCTCTCAGGTTAATGGAGGGTCCCCATGTGGTCACTTCCCCACAAGGACGTAGAAGGCCATGAGGAGACAGGACACAGACACAGCCACGTGCAGACGGGTCCCGATTACAGCAGCTGTGGGTTGGATGAGGTGGGGTGAGACACTGTGTCCCCATCTCGGATCCATCCTGCATCCCTGTGTGCCCATCCCAGATCCCATGTTACCATCCCGGAYCCCCTGTTCACATCCCAGACCCCAGGACTCCCATCCCAAATCCCCGTGTCCCCATCTCAGAAGCCAGTGTCACCAACACCCCTGTCCCAGGCCCTAGACCCCAGCATCCCCACCCCAGACCCCAGGGTTCCCAATATTCCCATCCTGTACCCATGTTTTCCCAGTATCCCATCCCAGGCCCCAGTGCTTCCAGTGCCCCCACCACATACACCAGCGCCCTCAGCGTTCCCAATGCCTCCATCCTACGTCCCAGTGCTCTCAGCATCACAGTGCTCCTAATGCCCCTCCTCTCTACCCGTGTCCCCAGTGCCCCCATTTCAGTGCTCCCAGCACTCCCCCGCCATACCCCAGCGTCCCCAGAGCCCCTCACCCTTGTGGCAGACTCCCCAGACACCCCTGCGCTCAGACAGGAGCCAGGTACGCAGCCGGGGCACCTTCCGCAGGTACGCGCAAGTACAAACCAGGAGCAGCCCGAACACCAGGAGCCCGTCCAGGGAGTAAACTGCAAGGAGGGGGGGCGGGAGGCAGGGGTCAGGGGGCACTCCAGGCCCCTGCCCAGCTCCCCTCCAAAGGGGATCCCCCGCTCCGTGGGAACAACCTCCCAGCTATGCCCCTACGGGAGGATGAAAACTTCCAAGTACCCCCCTGAAAAGGGACACAGATTTCCCAGTATCCTCCCCGAAGACACTCAGACCTCCCGGTACCCCGCACCCAAAGGAATACAGTCTCCCAGTCGTCTCCCAAAGGCTCACCCCAGTACCTCCCCCACCTCAGCCGCCCCGCCAGCCCCATCTCCCCCGCCGCTCCCCGCTATCTCAGTGCTCCCCACACCGTGCCCCATCAGCCCTCCCCGCCTTCGGAACCCTCAGAGGCTCCCGTTACCCCACGTTGGTCTTGGAGGCCCCGGATCCACTCGGACCCGCCCAGACTCCCCGGGCCCCTCCGTTTCCCAGTTCCCACCATTGGTCATGGCGGTCCCCGAACCCTCCCGTCCCCCCACAACCCCTTGCCCCCCCGTTCCCACCACTGGTCATGCCGGAGCCGGGCTCCCTCCAGGCCCCCCTCGGTAGCCCTTGACCCCCCAGCTCCCCGTTCCCACCGTTGGTCATGGCGCCCCAGGCCCCCACGGCGCCAACGCCACAGCGGAAGCGGGCGGCAGGCGCCGCCAGCCGAGCGCCGACCCGCCCGGCGCCGATCCTGAGGAGCAGGCAGCCTCAATGGAGAGCCTATTGAGGCGGGTGGGATGTGCCGGGCCAATTCCCTGCAGTGCCCGCTCGCTCGGTAACTCGAGCGCTGCTAACGCACAGTATACTCAGGAGCTGCCGTTGCGCTCACCCATGCGTGACCAGTCCCCATTACAGTCCCTCAGTGACCCCTCAGTATCCCCAGTAACCCCCGAAGACTCCCAGTAGTCTCCAGTTCTCCCAGTAACCCCCAGTGCAGCAAGTCCCCGTCCCAGTGTCCCACTAACCCTCCTGTGCTCTCAGGAGCTCCCAATACTCTCAGCAACCCCTCAGCGCACCCAGTCCCCATTCCAGTCCTCCCAGTAACTCCCCAATGCAACCAGATCCCAGTGAACCCCACGTTCCCCAGGATCTTGCAATCTCCCCAAAACTCCCCAGCATCCAATGCTCATCCCAGCTCCCAGTCGGCCCCAGTCCTTCCAATACTTCCCCAGTGCAACCAGTCCCCATGGCAGTGCCCCAGTAACCCACCAGTATTCCAAGTCAACCCTTAGTCCTCCCAGTACCACCCAAGGGCAACCAGTCTCCATTCCAGCCCTCAATGAGCTCCAGTCCTCCCAGTAACCCCCCCAGGGCAATCTGACCCCCAGGTTCCCCTGTAATTCCCAGTCTAACCCTAAGGCCCCCACTCCAAGCACCCAGTCCCCATCCCAGCTCTTCCAGTAACCACCAGTCCCCCCAATAACCCTGGGTCCCTCAATAACCCCCAGTGCCTCCAGTACCCCAGTCCCCCAGTGACATCATGTGCCACCCACTATCCCCCATAAGCCTCCCAACAGACCCCAGTGCACCCCCAAAACAGCCAGTACACCCAGTGCCTAACCCAGTTTCTCCAGTAGCCCTCAGTTCCTGAAGAAACCCACATAATTCAATAGTCCTAGTACACCCAGCACCAGTGTTCCCAATGTTGCCAGTGCTCCCAGCAATCTCCAGTGCTCCCAGTGTTCTCACTGCCATCAGTGGTTCCAGTGGTTCCTGTGTCTCCAGTGCCCGCAGCAGTCCCAGTGGCCCAAGCACACCCCAGTGCCCCAAGTTGTCCCAGTCCTCCCAATGACCCCAGTACCCACAGTGCTCCCAGTGCCCCCAGTAGTCCCAATGTCCCTATAGTGGTCCTGGTACTCCCAGTAGTGCCTAGCACTCCCAGTATTCCCTGTGGCCCAAGAAGACCCCAGTGCCCCAAGATGACCAGTCTTCCCTGTGACCCCAGTGCCCTCAGTGTTCCCCATGTCCTCAGTGTTCCCCATGTCCTCAGTGAACCTAGTGCCCCCACAGTGGGACTGTGCCCCTAGCAGACTCCAGTGCCTCCAGTGCCCTCACAGACCCAGTGTCACCAGTGTTCCCTGTGCCCCAAGTGTGCTCAGTGGCCCCAGTGCTCCCAGTGCCACCACTGGGTCTGGTGCCCCCAGCAAATCCAGTGCACTCAGAGTGGTCCCAGTTCCCCTCAGGACTCCCAGTGCCCCCAGCAGACTCCAGTGTCAGAGTGGCTGTGATGACCTCAGTGCCCCCAGGAGCAGCTGTGGGTACAGTGCCCGCAGCCCAGCGCAGGACACGTGTCATCACCCCCTCAGCCTGGTCAGGGCTAATCCCAGGGTTTAGTGCCTTTTGCTGATAAGAGAAGGGCCACTGTCACCGTCACTGCCACCGTCACTGTCAGTGGCAGGGCACAGGGATGATTTGCCAGTTCTGTGGGGCCAGCCCCAGCTGTGTCCCTGCACCCTTCGCCCCCCTCCATCCATCCATCCATCCACCCATCCATCCATCCATCCATCCATCCATCCATCCATCCATCCATCCATCCATCCATGTATTCATGCATCTGTCCATCCCTCCATCCAACCTTCACCCATCACTGTATCCATGCATGCATCCACCTCTCCATTCATGTCCGTGCATCATCCATCTCTCCATCTCTCCATCATTCTTCCCTCCTCCATCCACCTCTGCACCTGTTCACACATCCATTCATTCTTCATCCATCCTCTTTCACCGCTCCCTCCCTCCCTCCTTCTCTCCATCCATCCATCCATCCATCCATCCATCCATCCATCCATCCATCCATCCATCCATCCATCCATCTATCCATCCTCCACATGTCCATCCAACTACCTATCAATGTCCTTCCCTGGGGAGAGCCAGGTGCTGATCCGGCTGTTTGGGCAGTTGGGCTGAGTAATACCCAGGGAATTTGGGGATAGACAGGGGGTGCATGGGTCAAGGCATGGCCAATGGTGACCGTGTCATGGTGACAGCTGAGGGAATACCTGGGTCAGGAGACAGGTGGGTCATGGCGAGGGTTGGGGGGATCCCAACYGGGCCCCATGGCTGCCCCTCCCATAGCATGAGCGGGAGGTGGCTGGGCCAGAGCCGGACCCTCGCCCTGAGTTCCTGCTGGTTCAGGACAGCCTGCGGAAGATGAAGCTGGCGGAGGCAGGCTGGCAGACATGAACAGAAGCCAGCCCCTTGGAGCTCCCCGAGCCCCCTGGCACACACTGGGCTGCCCTCATCCCCAATATACCCTGGTGCTGGGAACGGCACCCAGTGCTGCCATTTTGAGCGAACTTGTGGTCAGGGGTGAGTACTGGAGCCTTGGTGTCCCCGTGGAGCTGGTAAAGCTGGGGCAGTGCCAGGGACAGTGTGAGGGATGTGAGCAGCATTCTCCCCCTGGCCTGCACCTGCTCCAGCTCCATGAACCAGAAAACATCAAATAAAGACTTTTATCTGGTTTTCTTGATGGAAATAGCACAGACACATAGATGGGGTGGCGTTGCCTTGGGCTGATGGCGCATGGTGGGGACAGAGGTCACGATGGCCACACACGTAGCTGCATCTGGTGTCCACCCAGGCCTTCAGGCAAGCCCTGGTGGTACAGAGCCTTCCTCACTCCTGCAGTCTCTCTCTCCTTGCTCCTCTGTTTTCTCCTAGTGGTTTTTTTCCATTTCCACAGTTAAATGTTTTTCAGCCCTGCCCCTTGCAGCTGGAACACACTGGGAGGGAGGAAGAGACACTGGTTTGGGCAGGTCTCACACCAACAACCCCAGGCTGATGGCACTGCCCTGGGCACCGTGGGGGAAAACAGACCACTGTTATGGGGAGTCTACACCACTCAGCCTGCTCCCTGCATATTCCCCTGCCTGCACTCTGTCTGCTCCCTCTCACCCCATCCCTGGCCTGTCCCATCCCATGGGGATGAGCCTCTTTCCCAGTGTGCCTGGTGCAGCAATGCAGAATGTGCCCAATTCACCCCAGTACAGCTCAGAGGGGCCACAGTGTGAGTGCTTTGGCACCATCATTCCCACAGCCTGGGACAGCCTAAGCACCATCGTAGCACAATCATGGCACCATCCTGGCACTGCTGTCCTGACACCATCCTGGCATTGTCCCAGCAATGTTCTGTGACACTCCTGGCACTGTCCTGCTGTGCATAGCCAGGGCCAGGATGGGGACAGTGGTCCCACATGGCACCAGGGATGGAGCCTCCAGCCAGGCTGTGCCGAGCTGTGGTGGGCTGTGGTGCCACACCACCACATGCAGTGCTGTGCCAGGCCATGCTGTGACACATCCATACCGTTCCATGCCATGCTATGCCACACAGTTCCATCCYGCACCACACAGTTCCATGCCATGCTGTACCAGGCTGAACCACACAGTTCCATGCCACACTGTACCAGACTGAACCACACCAGACCATGCCATACCATACCATGTCAACACAAGCCATACCATGGTAAAACATCCCATCCCATGCCATATCATATAATGCCATGCTACACAGAGCTGTGCCATGCTGTATGTTCCTATGCCACCCACCCCATGCCATATAGTGCCAAGCTGTGCTGTGCCATGCAGTGCCATTCCATGCCATTCCGTGCCGTGTCCTGCTGTGCCCCGCCACACAGCG
Organism: Malurus melanocephalus; assembly: GCF_030028575.1. Lineage (NCBI taxonomy): Eukaryota > Metazoa > Chordata > Aves > Passeriformes > Maluridae > Malurus > Malurus melanocephalus. Next base: position 163,968 of record NW_026623456.1, read on the forward strand.
CCGTGCCGTGCCGTGCAGTGCAGCCGCTGGGGGCCGTCCCGCGGGGCGGGGCGGGGGCTGGGGCAGGTGTTGCTCACCTCGCTCTTCCCTCCGCTCAAGCCCAGACCCGTCCGTGCCCCGGCGCAGCAGAGCCGGCAGCGGCGGCGGGCCCAGGTAAGGGATTCTCACACCCCGCCGGGACCCCCGGGAACCCCGCCCTGCCTCTGGCCGCCCACTGCGACGTGGAGCGGGTTGGGGAAACTGAGGCACGGCGAGGTGACGGCGCTGGAAGAGCGGGGTGAGTCCCCTTCCCCCCGCTCCACTACCCCCCTTTCACTCCTTCCCGAAGAATTTGGGGGTCTTGGGGTGCTGGAGACTCCCTTTTCCCCTGCCGACGGCCGCTTCCACCCCAGGATCCGCCTCTAGCCCAGACGGAAAAGAAAGGAAGACTGGGAGAAGTGCTCAGAGAAACCAGTTGGGGGGGGGGGGGGGCGGCCACTCCCGCCGCACCCTGACCACCTTTGAACCCCTCGAGTTCGTCACCTTCCCCCCGCCCCGTGCTGTCCGCACCCTTTATTTATGGTAGGACCTACAAGAAAGCAAAGCAAACACGGCCTCGTCTCCCCGCCGTCGCTATCGAAACACGACTGGGGTGACATGAGGGGTTTTGGAGGCGCAGGGTGCGGAGCACCTAGTGGGGCAGCCCAGCTGGGCCGTGGGGAAGAGCTGTGTCCCGCTGTTACCCGCAGGGTCCCGGAGCGCCATGGGGGAGGCAAGTGACACGGACAGCGGGATCATGCTGCACTCGGGTGAGAAGGGGATGTTGGAAGTGAGGGAGGTTTTGGGGTGCCCCGGTCGCCCATGGGCGCTCTGATAGAGGTGTCCCCCCTTCCCAGTCACAAGAGCTGCTTGGGGAAATCTTTGGGAAAATGAAGGGGTGGAGGAATGGGGGGTTTCCCCTGGATTTGGGGAGGCACCCCAAGTGTGGCAGGGGATGCTCTGGACAGGATTTGACTCAGACAGGTTTGGCTTGGGATGGCTGAGTCAGGCTGAAACCTTCCTCTTGTGCTCCCCCCCCCGCCTTCAGCAGGGACGTCACATGTGTCCCAGGGGGGCTGGAGAACCCATGGGTGCTGCTAGGGGTATTTCATGCATACCTGGGGGAATTGGAGCACCCATGGGTACTGCTGGGGGGTGGTCACAGCTGCTTTTTCCTCCCCCTGTGGTGGAGGAAAACCAAGGCAGGGAGTCTGTGGGGTGGCGGTGGGGAGTGGTACCTGGATGCTCCCATCCCTCCCGACATCTGTGTGTCCATTCCAGGCCCCAACAGCCCGGTGTCCCCTCTGAAGGAGCGGGTACAGGCAGGGCGGCGGCAGCAGCAGGCGCTGGAGGCCCGGCTTGACAGTTGCATCCAGGAGCTGCGGCAGCTGTGCCTGCGTGAGGCGGTGAGCAGGGCACGAGGACCCTCTGCCTGCCCCCACATGCTGCCATGGCTCTGCTCAGCATCCCTGTGCTGTCCTCAGGAGCTGACAGGGACCCTGCCTTGCGAGTATCCCCTGAAAGCCGGTGAGAAGATCCCCAAGGTCCGTCGCAGGATTGGGGCTGCCTTCAAGCTGGATGAGATCATCGTTCTGCGTGGGATGGTGAGGGGCTCCCTGGGGGGATCGCAAAGGCAGTGAGCATCCCATCCCATCCCATCCCATCCCCATCCCCATCCCATCCCATCCC
>NW_026623456.1:165834-174648 GCF_030028575.1 Malurus melanocephalus
CCCATCCCATCCCATCCCATCCCATCCCATCCCATCCCATCCCATCCCATCCGCTGTGGAAGCTGCCTGAGGGTCACTGGGAAATGTCACCGTCTCCATTCTGTGGGTGGTTGCTGGGTGCCAAGTGCTGTAGGTGAGGGGACATCGGGGGTGGTTTCAAGTATGATGGATGGTGTTGGGGTGCTCAGATGCCCCAGTGAATGGAGGTGTTAGGGTTCTGAATGTGATATTTGGTGTTGGGGTGCCCAGGAGATGGGACAAGGTGTGATTCCAAGCACAGTGAGTGGTGTTGGAGTGTTGAGTTAATGGATTATCATGGGGTCCTAAACATAATGAGTGGAGTTCGGGTGCGGAGGTGATGGGTGTGGGGGGGTTTTAGGTGTGATGGGGGGTATTGGGGTGCCAGAATTATGGGAGAAATTGGGTTAAAATGTTATGGGTAGTGGTGGAGTCGTGAGCATGATGGGTAGTGTTGGGATGCTGATGGGAAGTTTTGGGTTCTAAGAGTGGTGCTGTCTGTTGATCCCAGAGGACATGCTGGGAGGGGTTGGGATCCCAAGTGTGGTGAGTGGTGTTGGGGTGCGAAGCACAATGGGTGGTTTGGGGTGTTGAGGTGTGGTTCCAAGTATGTCCCCCACTCCCAGGACCCTCTGGAACGGGAGCGGGCTCTGCAGCTGCAGATTGCTGAGGCCTCCCGCCGGCTCTGCCATGAGGAGAACATCGACCGGCGGGTGCGCAAAAGGCGGCAGACAGCAGCGCTCCGGGAGGAGCAGAAGCTGCGTGACTTGGAGCAGGTCCTGAGCCAGCGGCGGCTCCTGGCTGGGCAGAGGGACACTGGCACTGCTGAGGGTGAGTCCCCCAAGTGTGAGCTGATGGGGGGATGCTGTAGGGCAGGGAGGCAGAATGAGGTGCTGCTTGTTTGGGGACTGCACCGGGATCCCCCATTCTCCATGAATGAGCCCCACTGGATGCAGCCCAGTCCTCCATCCCAAGTGTGTGCACCCCTCTGGATGCACCCCAATATGCCATCTATAGTGCCTACATCCTTGTTCCCCAWCCCTGGTAAATGGGCCTCCCTGGATGCACCCCAGTTTCCCATTCTTGATGAATACACCCCCTGGATGCACCCCAACTTTCCATCCCCTGTGAATAGAGCCCAGTTCTGACCCCAAAGAATGTKCCCCTCCGAATGTCTCCCAACATACCCCATGGGGTAGCCAGTTGGGGTGAATGCACCCCAGTTCCCTATCCCTGTTGAATACACTCCTTGAATGCCCCCTGGAATCCTGTCCCTGGTACACTCTCATTGTCAATGCACCTTGTTGAAGGTACCCCAATACATTATCCCTAGTGGTTGCACCCTCATGCGTGCACCCCAAAACTTCATCTCCAATGCGTGCACCCCAACTCACCATCCCTGGTGTATGTACTACCTTAAATGCACCTCAGAACTTTGTCCCCAGTGCATGCACCCCAATAAACCATTCCTGGTGTATGTACCCCCTGAATGCACCCCAAAATTCCATCTCTAGTGCATGCACGCCAATAAATCATCCCCAGTGGTATCGCACTCAATGTACCCCAGTACTTCACTCCTGCTGCTTGCACCCCAATCAGCCATCCTCAGTGCTCACACTCAGAGGGGGCCAGGATGTGGCCCAGGTACTGTGTTCCCATCCCAGTGACAGCCATCCAAGGGATTCCCCATTCTCTCTGTCCCTGTCCCCTCCAAGGACTGGGGCCACTGTGGCAGTGGCTCCTTCCCTGCTGGTACCCCTGACCTTCCCAACCCGGGCAGGCTGGGAACCGCACATGGCTTGGTAGAGCCGGCCCGGCCGGTACCGCCGCCATCCTGGAGCATGTTGGGACAGGTGGCGTGGGAGAGAGGAGCGGAGGCCCGCGGGGACGCGCTGGGTGGTGGCGGGGCCGTGGGAGCGCTTTGGCACCCGGAGGCGGCCCTGGCTCCTTTCTCACAGGGCCCTGCCCCACAGAACTCAGTGCCTCTGACGAGAGTTCCCTGTCCGACACCGGCCTGCTGGAGGATGGTGAGGGGGCTGTGGGGACTGGGGGTACACTGGGGTACCCCTTGTGTGTTTCCTTCATCCCAGCCCTTCCTGTATCCCCTCCATCCCAACCCCCTCCATTCCAYCCCTCTCTATGTGTACCCCCATTCTAAACTCCTCCATCCCAGCCTTTCCTGTGTCCCTTCTATCTCAACCCCCCCCGTGTCCTCTCCATGACAACCCGCACAGGTCCCTTCCATCCCACTCCCCTGCCATGTGTCCCTCTGTGCCATTCCCCTGTGTATCCTTTCCACCCCAACCCTTCCACATGTCTCTTTCATCCCAACCCCCCCATGTGTCCCCTCCATGCCAACCATCCACCTGTTCCTTCCATGCCAACCCTCTCTTTGTGTCTTCTCCATCCCAATCCTTCATCTCTCCTGCAGAGGACACACAGCCGCCAGGACCTGCCATCCCACAGAGCTCCCCATCTCCCAAGAACCCCACCAAGGAGGAGGATGAAGGGTTGGGGACTCTGATGGTCCCACCCCACTCCTGGCGGGAGACCAGCCTGGACAGACCCTACGAGAGAGCCAAAAATCCTGGCATTGACCCTGAGGATGGGGAAACCCAGAGCTCCCAATGCTATCTTGGGTCCCTTAGGGCTGCCCCCACCAGCCCCATGGCCCCCAGTAGCCCTGATCCCACAGGTTCCCTGGTGTCCAGGATGAGAGACCCTTCCTACCAGTTTGTCCCCATCCAGACCCTGGTGCTGTGCCGGCAGGCAGGTTCCAGTGCTCCCAGCACCCCTGAGCCATCAGGACGCCGGGGACAGACCCAGTCTCTGAGGTATGTCCTGAACATGGGGACGATAGACAAGGGCTTCTGGCAAGGGAGAATGGAGATGACCCCATGGAGAAGGGGGACAATCCCATGTGGAGGATAGAGCTTAGTCCATGGGAAGGAGGATGGGAATAACCCTGTGAAGATGATGGAGCTCAGCTCCGGGAGCAGATGTTGGAAATGATCACATAGGAAGGATGGAGATAGCCCTATGGGGAGCAAGATGGAGCTAAACCTATTGGAAGGAGGGTGAGAGTAATCCTGTGGGAGAGGATGGAGAGAACCTCATGGAGATGATAGAGCTAAACCCACGGGGAGGAGGATGGAGATAATCCAAGCCTTTCCCAGGGCTCACCCTAGCTTTGGGGTGAGGAGAAGGGTCCTCCTATAGCTGCAGTGTCCTGCCTGCAGGGTGGACCCATGCTGGCAGCCGGCCGAGCCACGAGGCCGCAGCACTGCACCCCGCCGGCGCCCCACCTACTACACGGTCACTGTGCCCATGTCCTGCCTGCCAGCCCCCGGCCCTGCGTGCTGCTCTGGCTCAGATGACAGCAACTCTGACCTCTCCAGCATCTCCCATGCCACCTCCCCAGGCAGCAGCAGCCCCGACGTGTCCTTTGCAGTCCCGCTGCCCCTTGCCGAGCCCGGTTACTACCCGCGGGGTGCTCTCCAGTTCCTGCCACCCGCTGGCCCCGCAACGTTCCTGTATGAGCAGGATCTGGCCCCGCTGCGCTACCAGCGCCTGGTGCCCTCACGCAGCCGCATCGTGCGCACGCCCTCGCTCAAGGACTACGCACCTGCTGGGGCCCGGGGGCTCTCCAAGGCCGCCGTCACCGAGGAGCTCAAGTCATGGCACCAACGTGCCCGCCTCAGAGGTGCCCGGCCCCACTCCCTTGACCGGCAGGGAGCTTTCCGGAGACCCCATGGTGGGACCACTAGGGACATGCCTGTTGCTCGTGGAGTCCTGTCACTGGTTCAGGTAGAACATGGGGTCTGGCTAGGGCAGGGATGGGAGGGTGGRAGAAGGGAGTCCCCCTTGGTGCTTGACTGCAGGTAACCCTGAGGTGGTTGTGGGGACCTGTGGCTCTGGTGGGGTCCTGTGAGGATTCCTATCGCAGGACTGAAGCCCTGAGGGGGTCCATGGGCTCCTATGAGGGTTGTTGGGGCAGGACTGGGATCCCACAAGGGATCCTGCCACAGGACTGTGATCTCAGGAGGGTCCTGAGGAGAGGACCAAGGTCCTCAAAGGTCCTTTGGGGCAGAATTTGGGTCCCAGAGGGGTCTGAGGGGAGGACTGTGTTCCTGAGGAGGTCCAGCAGCCAGGACCAGGGTCTTGTGTGGGTCCTGGGAACAGAAGCAAGGCTCTTTAGGGTCCTTTGGGGCAAGAAGAGGACCTTCTGAAGGTCCCGTGGGCAGGTTTGGAGACCCATGCTGGTCCCAGAGGCAGAACCAGGACTCCTGGGGCAGGACTGAGATCCCATATGGGTCTCTGAGGTAGGTAGGACCAGGACCTGAAGGGAGTCTCTGGAGCAGGATTTGGATTCCATGTCGTTGACTTCTTTCCCTTGAAGGTCTCAAGGGCAAGACCAGGACCCTACAGAGGTTTCTGTGGCAGAACTAGGGTCCCACAAGTGTCTCACGGGAAAGATCAGGATCTTAAGGGGGTGATTGGGGTCCCATCAGAGTCCCATGGGAAGGACCAAAACTTCAAGAGGGTTCCTAGGGCCATGTGAGTGGGTCCCTCCTGTCACACCCAGGTTCCCRCAGGCAGGACTCAGGTGGGTCCCTGGGGCAGGAAAGGCCTTGCAGACATTGTAGGGGGCCAGCTCCCTCTCTCCATCTGGGTATCTCACTGGGACAGATGCAACCATGGCACCGCTGGGACACACTGGGCAAGTGGGGACCTGTGGCCATGCCCCCACAATGCCCCCAGGACGTGCTCCCAGGGGTGCCCCCATGCAAGGTGGGGTGCTGACACCCACGGTCTCTTTGTCCCCCAGGGCCCCCCGGTGCAGGTGCTGCGGCGCTCGGCAGCCGGTGTGCCCATGCAGGTTTACGTGCCCGAGAGCAGCGAGATCGTCACACAAGTGTGAGTGCCCACACCCCCACCCCGGGGCGGGGGGCACATCCTGGCTGGCCCAGGGATGGCAGGGATGTCTTGTGCCTCCCCACCCTGGTGTGGGGGCATAGGCAAGAGCCACAGCAGAGCAGCAGGGGCTGGTCCCCACCTTGTGTTCCCTTACTGACACTGGGATGCTGATGGTGTCACTGTGACCCCAGTACTTACAGTGACCTTGATGTCACCACCATCCTCAATTTGGGGCTCCAGTCTCTAATAAAGGTGTTTTTTTGGGATATGTCACCCTCAGGATGTGCCACTTCCATGTCCCCTCTGAGGTCCCCCATCCCTGGGTCCAGTTGGCATTGCCAGAACGGGACTGTGTGAATTTGGGGTCTGGCTGTGCTCAGGGCACTAATGGGGTGATCCCAGTGCCAAGAGAGTGCCCCATATGCAGCTGTGCACCCCTGGCACTCAGTGACCCTGGCTGGGATAGCAGGGCTTGGAAAGGGGCAAGGAGTAGAAGGGAAGGATGGGATGGAGGTAGGGGTGCAGGGCATGGGGTTGGGTTGCAGGAGGGTGGACAGGAAGGGTGCGGATTTTGGGTGGAAGGATGGGTGAAGGGATGGGGCGTAGCGGGAGAGAAATAAGGTGTTCAGGGAAAGGATGGAGGTGGAGAAGGGGTGCTATGAACTGAAGTGAATGGGTGCAGGGAAGGGATGGAGTGCAGGGGAGGCAAATAAATGCGGGGCTGGGATGGGGTGGAAGAAGGGGTGCTGGGAGGGGAAATGCTGGGGAGCAGGGGGTAGGGAAGGGATTGGATGCAGGGGATGGGATGCGGGGTGTTCAAGGGAGTGCAAGGATCAGCGAAAGCATGGGGTGCAAGAAGAGAGGAAGTAAGTGGTGCCGGGCGGGGTACAGGGTGGGGGGGGGTTGGGGGGGCAGTGCCAGAGAGGCCACTCCGATCCCCGCATTCCCGCCCAGCCTTGCCATTACCCGGGGCCGGCGGTGCCGCTCCTCCCGGTGGCTGCGGCGGGAGGCGGCGCCGGTGGGGGCGGGAGACGGTGGGGACACGGGGCAGCAATCGAGCGCCGCCGGACTGCGGCGTCACTGCGGGCCTGCGCCGGCCCCGCTCCGGCACCGGACGGCACTGGGAGACACCGGCAGAGGAAGCGGCCCTGCGGCACCGGCACCGGAGGGCACCAGGACCGGCCCCGGGAGCGGTCCCGGTGCCGCAGCGCAGCCACCGCCCCTGCCCCGGGCAGCGCTCCTCACCCGGCCCGGCCCCGGGATGGGGCCCGGCGGCCCGGGGAGCGGCTGGCCCCTGGCCGGGACCCTGCTCGTGGCCGTGGCCGCCTCGATGGGTAAGAGGCATACGGGGACCGGGGAGGGCAGAGGGACCCGTGCCACCCTGTGACGGGACACGGTGCAATCGTCCGTGACACGGGGATCCCGCTGGGTGGAACCCGGTGCCACCGGCCATGACTGTGAGTCGTGCCCTATACGGCCCCTTTGACCGGGGGCTGCTTGCACCAAAGTGCTCCCCTGGGCACTGTGTCCGCCCCCCAAAACCTGCCTCCTATTTGCTGCTTTCGGGGTGACCCCGGGAGCCGCTGACCCCCGGGAACAGCAGGCACTGAGCCGGTGGCTGCCCGAGCTGGGATGCCCAACCCCAGGGAATTTGGGGTTTCCCACGCACAAACCCCGTGCCTCAGTTTCCCCACTTGCCCCTGAGCTGTCATGATCCCGGTTGGGAGTGCATGGATGCCATTTGAGACCTCTGCAAAGCCCATCCCCGTGGCTCCCCAACTGCTGCCTTGTGCCTCTGGCCGCCCCCGAGCCTCGGTCTGCAGCTATTTCTGGGAAGACAGGTGGCTCCAGCCAGAAATAGAGCGGGAAGTGCCACTGGAACATGCCGGAGGGGGGGAAACTGGGGGGTCTGGGGGGATCTGGGGGGGTAGGGGAGCTGGGTGGGATGGAGGGGGGGGTCTGCAAGGGTGGGATGGATGGAATAGGGTGTGGGAAACATAGGGGCAGGGTTTGGAAGAAAGTGGGGGTACATAGGGGCAGGATGGAGCAGGATTTTAGGGGATATGGGGCAGGATAGAGCAGGGGTTTGGGGGTACATAAGAGCACAGTCTGGGGATCAATGGGGCATGATGGAGCAGGGTATGGGAGATGTGGGGCTGGGTATGAGGGACAGGAGGGCAGGATGGAGCTGGGTATTTGGGGGTTTATAGAGGCACAKTTTGGGGATCCATGGGGAAAGATGGACTGGGGTACAAGGGAATAGAGGCACAGGACACAGTGGGGTACAGACTGTGCCTGTGTGGGGGACGGAGGGCATGGGGTGCTGCCAGTGCCCCCGAGGTGGCAATGGCCAGGTGCCCCAAGGCCTCAGTGATTGGCGGCCATCCACAGTGGCTGGGGGCGAGGACTGCCTGTGGTACGTGGACAGAAATGGATCATGGCACCCTGGCTTCGACTGCGAGTTCTTCACCTTCTGCTGTGGCACGTGCCACCAGCGATACTGCTGTCGAGACCCTCTGCGCCTGCTCACGGAGCGCCAGCAACGCCACTGCCTAGCCTTCAGGTGCCACAGCCAGGGTTGATGGGGCTGGGGGCTACCCTGGGCAGGCTGGGTGCTGGTCATTGGGTGCTGTGCACTGGAGAGTGGTGCTGGGTGGTGGGCTCTGGTACTGCATGCTGGGCAGTGTTACCTGGGCCTTTGCTGGTCATTGGGTGCTGTGCACTGGGTGCTGGGTGCTGGGTGTTGGTGCTGGGTGTTGGTGCTGGATGCTGTCCACTGATACTGGGTGCTGGGTACTGAGTGCTGGGCATTCGGCAGTGCTGCTGGGCAGTGGTGCTGTTTGTTGAGCACCGCTGCTGGGCATTCACACTGAATGCTGGGTGCTGTGCACTGCTATTGGGTGCTGGGCTGTGGTACTGGGTGTTAGACATGGGTGCTGAGCAGTGGTACTGAGTGCTGGGTGCTGGGCACTCTGCACTGGTATTGAACAGGGGCACTGGGTGTTGGGCACTGGGCACTGGATGCTGAATGCAGGTGCTGGGCAGTGGTACTGGGTTGTTGGGCTGTTGGGACTGAATGCTGGGCATTGAGTGATGGGTGCTGGGCACTGGGTAGTGGTGTTTGGTGTTGGACACTGGTAGTGGGTTGGACACTGGTAGTGGGTTGTTGGGCACTGGTACTTCGCACTGGTACTCTGCAGTGGGTGCTGGGCACTGCTGCTGGGTGCTGTACACTGGGTGCTGGGCTCCTGGCATTGGTACTGGGTGCTGGTATTGGATTCTGGGTGCTGGTCACTGGTACCGGCCACTGGTTGCTATGCRCTGGGCGCTGTGCCCTGGTATTGGGCACTGCGCATTGGGGGATGGATGCTGTGGACTGGTCACTGGCACTGGGTGCTGGACACTGGTACTGAGAACTTGTGCTGGGTGCTGGGCAGCCATGATGGTGCTGAGCACTGGTTACTGTTGCTGGATGCTGGTCACTGGGCAGTGGGCACTGGTGCAGAGCACTGGCACTGGGTACTGGGCACTGCTACTGGGTGGACAACACTATGGCTGCTGGTCGTGATCCAGAGCCACTGGGTGTTGGTTCTGGATACTGGGCACTGGGCAGTGTCAGTGGGTGCTGGCTGGGGGTGTGTGCCCCGGGTGCCCCCCAGGCCCTGCTCCCCACGCCCGGGGGTCCCACAGCCCCAAGACCATCGCGGGCATTGCCTCGGCCGTGGTGCTTTTCATCGCCATCGTCACCACCATCGTCTGCTGCTTCATGTGCTCCTGCTGCTACCTGTACCAGCGCCGGCGGCACCCCCGCACCCCCCTGCAAGGTGTGGGGCTGGGGGGGGAGGGCTGGGGGTGCAGGAGGAGGGGGCTACATGAGGA